>NC_140194.1:27330195-27539057 GCF_965226575.1 Pagrus pagrus
CTGTTAGCAGTTTTCTGGACCTGTTCCCTACATGAAAATATTTCCATAGGTAACCTAACCCTGATCAACTTACAGTACACTGTACATGTCCATCATAGTGCTTGTTTAGTGCCTTTCTTCTTGGAGAGTGAACTGGAAACAGGACAGAAGGTGATAAACAGCATTGCTTTACTATAATAATTTGCAGAAAAAGTGTGAGTGGCCTGTCATCTGTCCAATCAGGCACTGTGGAGGGCACAGTTTAGGTCCCTCTGAACTCCCCACTGATGGCTCCATATGTTGCTTTGGTGATAAATAATAAGGGAGAGAGAGGGAGGTGGAGGACGTGTGAATAAAGAGAAGGGAGCGAAAAAGAAATAGAAGTGTGCTCGACTCAAGAGAGAGCAACTCTCCGCTTCCTACCTCAGTATGTAGCAATATCTTTGATTTTTTTGAACAGGTTACAACAATTTAGGCATTTTTTCATTAACCATTCATCTGAACAATGTTTTTAATTATACTACAATCAGGTTACAAATCAAATCAAATCAATTTCATTTATATAGCCCAAAATCACAATCATATTACCTCAATGGGCTTCACAGTGAACGACATCCTGTCCTTGGACCCTTGATTACCATTTTTTCTTCCTTGCACTGTGCAACTTTGATTCTTTTATTACTTCTAAGTGCATTTAATATTTTAACTTATTTTATGGTCTTCATAAGTTACTGACGTTTATTCAATGAACAGTTGAAAATGCAGGAATTGAGTCCTGGACATTGTGTGGTATGAATATAATAATTATATGAAATGGTAATCTGGCAGCTGAATCTGAAAGTTTGCACATTCCTTCACCAAATGAGCTGTTTGTTGTTTAACCGAGCTGCTGTCTTTGCCGTTTCTACCCATGAATGTTAACAACAGTATGTAATAATTACCCATCACAGATGTCCAAAATAAGCAGGACAGGGAACTGAACATGTTTATGCAGGAGGATGGTTTGTCACTAGTATTCAGTGTTACTGATTACATTTGAATATATAATGACTGACACAGTCCTGTCATGTTTGCACATCTTTTTATTACTCCAGTTGAAAGCTAATTCGCAGAGTGAAACCAGACCTTACTTGCCCACATTTCTCAGTGTGTATTAGGTCCAACTTCAAATCATAGGAGAAAAAGCATTTTATCACTTTCCTCTGAATGACTTTTTAAATTATAGTTACAGTACATTTCCACCTCATTGACATGAAAACATTACTCAACTTTTCTCATGAAGAAAGGTAAATCTTAGTTAAGACAATGTGTTGGAGTTAAGAAATGCAGCCCTGAATTAATTGGAATATTTAATGTATACAATAAGAGTGATTTACCGCTGATTAATTCAAATGTTGAAACAACATGTATACTTCAGCAGCTGTGATTAAATGCAGAGGGCTGAATGTGCCAGTTGTACATTTAAAATGGGTCTAATACCACTTTTGTGTAAATAAATAATTACATGTGATGATGAAATTTCTCTTTACTGATCTGTTCTAATGGTACATAACTAGATTGACATGGCAATTTGTAATATGTTCATTACGTAACAACCTGTGACATTCTTACAACAACAGACACCAATCATGAACAAAATATCGGCAAGGATATTAGTGTTGTCCGACACCAAATGCACTAGCACACACTAATAATCACAGCCAAAAAATAGGAAAATATTGTAACATGTCAAGTTTATAAATCCAATGCAATGCTATATAAAAAAGTTCATATGAGCTCTACCTCAATCTGCCTCAAACATTTCTGCATGAATTATAATAATCCAATGATTTAATATACAGTATTACTTATTAGTATTATATTGGATTCATGAAGCATATTTTGTTGCTACAACTCAGCTCTTACATATAATTCAGAATGCAGGACTTTTATTTGTATTTTTACATTGTGATGTTGCATTTACTGCACATGTGAAGTATCTGAATACTCCTTCCACCACTGGAAAAACTCCACAAACCTTAAACAGAGCCACCTGCTGCTTACCATCAAACTAGTAGTGTCCCATAATAATTTGTCCCCTGCACAAAATCTTGAGAAAAGGAAACAACAGTATTGGGACTTATGAGTAGTTGATAAGATACTCTGGATAAATCTGCTGCTTATCAAAGACAACATAGATGCTGGGGTCGCTCTCACGGTCAACACAGCTGTCATAGAAGGTTTTGCTGCCTTTTTTTGCCGGGGGACGGACATAACTGCCACTCCCCTTGGTGTACTCCCCCACCAGGACCAGAGCAGCAAACATGATCTTGTTCAGGCTTTTTTTGCTGGCATATCTGTCTGAGTAGGACGCATCTCTGGCAAAGTAGCTCCCTAAAAAGTAATAAATAGTAAGTGTAAGTGTTACTGCTGACACAATCAAAGAGGGTGAAAGTCCCTTACCAAAACACAACATAAGGTAAATTTGAGGAAAATACATTTCTTTTGTGTTCTGTCAATAGTGCATGCTGTATATTCATCTTATTACTGAATTGGCTACCAAAGCAGAGTACCTTTGCCATAGGCCGTCCCGTGAACACCACACATCCTCCAGTCAAAGTTTTGTTCACAGATGGCTTCAATCAGGGACTCGTCTGTCCCGTGGAACAAGTACTGCTGATTGACAGCTTTCCCTCCATTCCTCATCATCATCTGCTCTTTCTGCCTGAATACACACAGTAGAAACATGAATGTGATGACGTGATGAATCAGTCAATTTTCACATAGTTGAAGAGCTTCACTATGTTCTGTTTTCAATCTCTACAAACTCCTTAGACAAACATCCGGCTTTTAACCTCCTAAACGCAATGTCTGCTGTCAGCTGCCTGCTGCTGCCAAAAATGATGCTACGAGAAATGTTAACCATAACAGTCAAGTTGTGGGCTGGACAATTAAACATTAAGCTGGAACCTGCTATAAAGCTGTGTAAAGGTGAGCAGAGCTGCAGATTCAGCTGATAATTCTCTGTGGGTTCATCACTACGAGGTGAGCGACCCCTTTCACATTGTCACATACATTGTTGTTCACATTGTAACATCACTTATAGCTGCTTTAAGACAAAAATGCCACATCTGTGATTTACCATTGAAAGACTTTCCACAGAGACAGGTTCTGGATCCTCTGGATGTTGTTAATTTTACTCTGTGGCATGGTGCGCTTAAACAACATCTCAATCATATTGTACTTCTTTGCAGAGACAGGGAGAGATACGAGCTGAAAGATAACAGAACAGTGCACGTTAATGAAGGGCTTAATATACTGTATATTCAGTGTTAAAGAAGGAACAACACATAGTAAAAACAGAAATATTAAAAGTCCAATAGTGTGGAAAGTGAGATTTCCATGTATTTTTGATTATAAAGCAGGTCTGGATGATATATTGATTATCTCAACATAAAAAAAATGCTCAATCCACAGCCTGTTTACAAACTGTGCCTTTAAACATCCTTTCGGGACTTCCCGTAAAGTTGTGATGTCTCAACTATACAGTCACCTCCCTCAGCCATGCCCCCAGCACAGCTAAAACAAAAACACTGTCAGAACTAATGGGGAAACATGGTGGGCAGTGCCTACTCAGACCTGTTACAGCTGACCAATCAGAGCAGACCGGGCTTTTCAGGCGGGGGAGCTTTAAAGAGACAGGCACTAAAACGGAGCGTGAATAAACTTGCTGCAGAAATGCATGGTATGAGAAAAATCTTTTCTTTTTTTTTTTAACATTAAAGCATGTCATATTCCCTAAAAGACATGGAAAATAAAAGTATGAGCCTTAAAATGAGCATAATATAGGATGAGCACAATAACACATGAAACAAAGATACCTTGTATCCAAAATCCACGAGGGCATTCTTGTCCCAGTCGGACGGGAAACTTTCAGCTGTGGAGGAGCTGGAGCTCTGTGACGACCCACTAAGGGGGGGCAAATATAACTCTGGCAAGTGAATTAACCTGATCCATATCATCAATGTTAGGATGGCAACAAAATGAAAAATGTGAAAATAAAAACGGGGGGAAAAAATACCTCTTTAGCTTCACCTCCACATCTTGGGCAGACACAAAGCGAGGCCTCCTTCTGACCTCTCTCTTGGTTTTGTATCTTATGTTCTCCTGAAACATCTGCTGGGTTCCCGGTGCGCCTTTGAAGTGCAGGATATACTGCTGTTTCCCTGCACTGAAAGGAATCTCTGTATCTCTGTCTGCCAGGTACACGTTCTCCAGAGTCTGAGAGGTGACGGAGGCTGGTGTGTCACCACCACCCTGAAGAGAACAAGCAGAGCAGATCCATCAAAGTCTGACAATGACAAAAAGGAAAAAAAATGATTAGTAAAGGCCAACCCACATATCCAAACTCCAGCCATTTCCCACTTTCATCCTTCCAGTACCAAAGCCAATCTGTTGTAAGAATGAAGTGCGGTGGCTTCGAGACAGAGGAGGCAGTGGACAGGCGACGAACTTCAGACCCTCCATATGTCATCGTCGTGAAGTCAACTGACGGCTCAGCAGGGGATGCAGAGCTGAAAGCGAGCAGTGAAAGAAAGTCAACAATTACCTCAAGGAGACTTTAACTAATGCCGTCTATGTTGAAGAATATATTTGTAGGAGAACTGTGTGTACTTCTCCACTCATGCACCTTTGTAGAGACAGAAATCTGAAAATCGCTAAGGTGGGGGTGGGTGATGGTTGATCCTTGCAGTTTGTGTCATTTTCTGGATCACAGTAGGCCTTCTCAATGTCCTCCATACTGGGCAGGTCCTTCCAGGTCACACCATCGCTGTCTAAAACCTGCCACCTGTAAGGCAGGGGCCAATGGACTCGAGCACACTTCTCTATGGTACAGAGGCGTTCATTAGACAGTGGCAGACATACAGACATCATCTCCTTTTCACAAAAATCTACACAGTATGACTAGTTTCAGTGTCACCTTTGAAGCTGCAGTGTCTGCGAATGAAGAAGAGGCAGATTTCATTCTTGTCAGCATCGCTCATGGGTTTGGATGCACCAGCAGAACGAGCGGGGGGTCCAGGGTTGTTGTGGGAAGGCGGCTGACTGGGGAGTTTTACCTCTGGCAGCGCTGCAGGAGACACATAAACATCTAAAATCTACTGTGAAGTTCAAAAAGTTTGCCACAAAGTCTTTATTCTTTACCAGGAACAGCAGCGACTCGTCTCTCCTGTGGTTCCATGATGATGAATTTATTTCTGTAGATCTCATGAAGGTTGCTGATATTCTCCTGACTGAATCCTCGGAAGATCTTCATTCCCTGCGCGTTGAAATTATGGGTTCTCTTGCAGGAGGAGCCAAACTTACAGTCACCCTGGAGATGGTGTTGGCAGACGTGAAGCTTGATGCAGGTAGTTTTGAACCTGCAGGAACCGTGCTCACCGTCGCCCTTGTTGTAATGTGGGCAGATCTAGAGGAGCGTACAGAGGATGGCGACCATATAATGTTCACTTAGACATCTGCTTAATTTCCTACACAATTCTGAACTCCAACCTGTCTCCTGCGGTTGCCAGTAAAACCTACCTCAGGAAGCAGAGAAGGGTCATTCTGCAGTAACAGCTGGAACAGCTGTTTCTCCGTCAAATCGTGAAGACCATGTCTCTTCAACAGCTCAGCATTGTGTGGAGAACCCAGACTATGGGTTTTTTTACACTTAGGGCTGCAAAATTAACAACATAAATAAAGTAGTTAAGGGGTTAAGTTTTACTAAATAAACCACTGAAAAAAAGGCTTGCAAGTGGCAGGCATCAAGTGAAGTTTCAGTGTGAACACTGGCATTCATTACTGCTGTATCATTGTGCACAGTTAAAGGTGTGTTACTCAGGGAAAGTTATGATCCAGATTATAATAGGATGCAAATTGCTGCCATCTTCTGGTCAGATTAAAGTCATACAGTATGACTTTGTTGATCTTAGGTCCTGGTCACCAACTGTTTAGTTTCCACAGAGGTCAAACTGTGACATGCTATTTGTCTCTTAGCATTCACTACCATTTTCTGTTCAGATCTGCGGCTTTCTCCATTTTGTGTGTGTCTGTTAATAAGGTACTCTACAGTATGCATGGTTACAAACTGCTCCATTATAACTGATTGTAAAAGTCCATAGTTGTACGAATAAACATTTAAAAAATACTAGAGGTCCTAAACAAAGCAGACACACGCACGCCAGGATAAACAGGAGTATGTTTATTGGCTCTTGGACTGGTTAGTCTTCTTATTCTTAATGATTTATCTGCGGGTTAACAGGTTTAAAGTACCAAGTACAAGATCAACAGTTTAACTTTGATCCTTGGCTGAGCACAGTGTTTACACCCTACAGCCTCACACAGGTGTTGTCGTTCAGTCTTTGTTAGGCCACTGCTCAGGCTGATGTTGGGTGGAGCTTCTCTGGAAACGCAAAGTAACCAAACTTATTATTACATAAGCCGACCACAGTGTGAGCTGTCCGGCCACAACACATGCAAAAACACCAGGAGGTGAGGAAATGTTGATCGACCTGTCATACACGCCCAAAAATGTGTAATCAAAAGTGAACACACCAGTGAGGCTGTGTGGGGCTTTAAAGTTTAAAAAGCTCGACACTTTCCGACTGCTCTCATCTACATCTCTTGTCTCTAACATTTACCGACTGTTTTACCATTGTTTGACTGTAATGCATATTGCCACACCGTTGTCATTGTGAGCAGCGTTACTGCTTGGAAAGGAAATATGTTACAGAGCCCCGACATGAAGCACAACAACAGTCTTCGTACTTACCCGAACGTACACTCTCCGCAAACATAATACCTGCACAGGTGTAACCCATCACACTGTTCACACTCTCCGGGTTTCTTCTGACACAGTCGCAGGCTGGTTTTAGCCACCACCAGACTGTCGGGGCTGATTAGCTGACCGGCGGCAGCCTTCCCTTTGACTTCCTTGATGGCTATTTTACCGTCGTCGAAGAGGACACTCTGCAGGACTGAATCTGCAACGGTGAAACTCTGTGCGATCCTCTCATCCAGGCGCCTGAAGTCCAAACATCCCTGGTTGTCGCACAGGGTCTTGATGATGAATTTAGAGATGATTGAGGTCATCCTGACAGGAGTTCAGCCTGAACTACACTGTTGTTAGAGAAGAGCTGAGCTGCTAGCTCCCCACAGCTACAGAGAGACGTCCGGTTACAGAGAAATGAAACTGAAACTTAAAAAAAGTCGAAAGGAAATGAAAACAGGAGTGCCTACCGCTAAGGTAATTATTAAGAAACGTGTTTAACTGTAATATAATTTGTGAAATAAACAAGTTTCCACAGAAATCAGTTAATTTCAACCGAGCCGTCTTTTCTGTCCTGATTCGATGCAAAGTTTAGGGATGAGAGGTTCACGTGAGTACGTGAAGGCAACACCAGCCATAGCAACCACACAGTGTACCATAGCAACCGTGGAGGGTGGGCTTTCGATGATGGAAGAAAAAGGCAAAGAGGTCACCAAAGAACAAAAAGAGCACCTCTGCAACCGAGTCGAAGAGCTAAAGTAATGAAAATAAGTATTCATGAATGCCCTTAAGTGAACCGTAAAGTTTGTTAAGCTACAGAAACCTTAGCGTAACTATTTTGTGTAACCTGCTAGCGTTGGCTGCTATAGCTAACTTGAGCTAGCTCTGTTGAGCAATTAGCTAATATTACTGTACTAAAACAATACTAGTAGCTAGCTATATATCCTAGAAACATTAGCTTAAACAGTAATTGTATAGGGTTAGAAGTGTGTCATATAGTGTCATATAACTTATCTTACATTATGGCTCACAAAATGTTTAATACTTAAGCGTATTTGTCAGGGTATTAGGTATTTTAATGCAATATGTGCTAACTAATGGCTGCATACATAATAAGTTGGGCTCAGTTGGCAGGTGGTTACGTTGTAAACACTTTGAACCCTCTTAAGGTTTACGTTTCCAGCTTATGCAACCAAGGTTTTTGCTTCAAGCATTTTCTTTGTCTGACTCTGAAGTTGTTTACTTCCACCCAAGACGTGTCAATGCAGCGCTCCTGGCAGAGAATGACACGTTCGAGCGATTCATGTGCCGCATGGATCCTCAGGACCTGTTGTCCCAGTCTGGTGAAGACAGTCTGGAGACAGCAGGAGCCTCCCAGCTGGAGGGTGGGGTAAGTGCAACCCAGTGACATGACTTCTTTAATACTGATATAAAACTCAGTATTGTTTAATGTATTGTGATTGTAGGTTTCCCACTGAAAATGAATCGCGGTGAAGTTATTTTAGGTTGGATATTGGACAGACATTCACTCCGGAGACACCCAGCGGCGCCTCTTACTCAGTTTCACCAGGGTTGGCAGCAGGAGGCCTCCCAGAACCTCGCACTGCACTGGAGGCTGATTTAGGGACCAGCAATAAATTACCCTATTGTTTGTTTGATTTACACAAAAACAATGTTTCTTCATGCTGACTTGGTGATATTAGTCAAAATTATACTTAAAAAAAATAATACTAAACTGATTTCATGTAGCACTTATTTTGATTGCTATTGTTTTTACAGTTTTGAGAAGCACAATATGGGTATGTTTGTTTGTTGTCAGGAGAATTATGAAGAAACAAATACAACTAAAATCAAAATATTCATATAGAATTGAAGAAGCAGTAAAATTTAACTGCTGAATTTTGATAAAAATATTATATTGATATAAAATAAATGAAGCTGTAATATCCATTATAAAGAGGAGGGTCCTGTGTGACCTGTGTAGCGATACCATTCGGTATTGGTTTGGAGTCACTGGGTCACATGACATGGAATACTATTTTTTTAATCATAACTTTCACTAATAACATTGTTTTTGTGTAAATCAAACAAACAATAGGGTAATTTATTGATGGTCCCTAAATCAGCCTTCAGTGCAGTGTCAGGTTCTGGGAACCTAAAACTAATTTCATCATCTTGGTGAAAAACAAACACAGGGATTATGATACACTTTTGTTCAGGAGTAGAGGATTATTCTTGCTTAAAGTCACAAAACCGACTTAAGAATTCAAAACAGAACACATTGCCACCATCTTAGAAACAATCCTAATGCTACACAACATTTTGTGTGTTTTGTCAGGGTCGTGGAAGAAGGCGGAGGTCCCGGTCCAGCATAACAGATCGCCTTCATCAGCTGACCTTGGAACAAAAACTCTATGTGGCACAGAGAGAAGTAAGAGAGACACGACAAGACCAGGAGAAACTCAAACAGAGATATGAGAGGATTCAGGACGACTACAAGGTTACAACAAAATCCATGCACAGACAAAATAAAACAAAATGAACAAAAAAAAAACTTAAACTCACAGCACATTTTGTCTTTTCAGGCCTCCCTGGAAGAGGCAGAATTGCGTCTTGCAGAAATCAGGAAGGCTAAGAAGGAGTTTGAACGCAGACTGCTCAAACCTATGAAGGACAACCGGTTGGAAATGAAAGAGCCTGAGAGGGTGCTCCAGTACATTGGAGACAAGTCAATGGTAAATATTGAGTTCAGTCTTGTGCAGAGGTGCCCAAACTTTTTTTCCTTAGGGTATCAAAATGAAATATTAATGGTGGACCATGGGCCAAAAGCCAGCCTGATCAGTCTGATTCTGATCTAAATTGTGTTGTTGACTTAAGTGTTGTTGACTTATGTGAAAAAATGTTTTGCCAGGATACATTTTTTTAAGATAGCTTAATGTTTTTTTTTGCCAAAATGAAATGGCATAAACAGTGATTCATATTCTTTTTTTAAAAAAATAAATATGTTTTGGGGTTTTTTCATTAGAAGTAATCTGCCGCTCTAAATCAAACCCTTATGGCCGGCCCCACTTTGGGCAGCCCTGGTCTTGTGACATCAACTTGTTCAAAGTAGCATTGGAATACATGTAGATACAAGGCTCAGCTTATTGTCATTATACAATACAGAATGTTGCACCATAACATTCAGATATCGTGACATAACTGGCCTCTTTTTACTTACTACCTCACAAAATGTGTTTTTATGTTTGCAGCTGTTGAACCAAATAGTTTTAGTATGGTTAAATGCACACTTCTCATAACTGATTTGAACAATTCATTCAAATACATTAATATTTTTCCCTAAATATGATATATCATGTTGATACAACAAATCGACATTTTAAATATTAGTCTGTCACCATATCACGTAAGTTCCTGCATTCGCCTTTCCACCTTAAAATATCATCAGCATGATTATTATTCTAAAGTGGTATTATGCTCTGCCTTCTAGCAGCACTATAGAAATGCCAGTAATACTAACATTTAGTTTTAATTCACCATGTAATTATAATCATATCCCATTAAATGGGAATGAAAGACGCGGGGATATAATTTTTATTTTTTTTTGTATTTTTGATTATCTGCTTTTTCCAGTACTGTCACAACCCCTACTCTTACTCATCACCCTCCTCCCTTTGATCACATCATCTGTTCTATTCACAAACACAAACGCACTCAAACAGGTCGCCCAGATGGAGAAGTTTAATCTGAAGAACCAGGCACTGAAGGTCCATGAGAAGAAGCTCCAGCTGCAGCTTCAACAGAAAAAAATCCAACAAGAGTCGGTCAAAGCAGAGAACAAGGTAGAGAATCAAAGTGTGAAAACAGACAGCTGTCTTTTGTCAGTGGATTGTGTTGTTTGCCAGTTAGACTGTAAGAAAACAGTGAATATCAGTCTGCAATCTGCCTTTTTTTTGCGCTAGTTAGTAAATGTAACAATGTTGGATGCTGTGTGTTAGGAAATTTTCCAGGAGTTTAGTGGGCAGAGAATCAAACAAAACCTGGAGGAACTTCAGGCCAACAATTTGGAAGTGCAACTTGTCCTCAGTTCACACAAGGTAACTCACCAGAAATGTGTGTGTGGGAGAGAGAGGGAGTTTTCTCAGTGTAAGATGTATGAAACAACCTTTGCAGCATCGCTTATCACCTTGAACTTAGCTCCAGCTTGTTAAATCTATCTGTGTATGTGTGTGCCAACAGGAGAAGCTGCAGAGTGTGACATGGGAGTCCGCAGAGCTGAGCAGTGATATCAGCAACAGGAAGCAGATGCTGGCAAAAATTGAGGAGGAGATGCAGCATGCTGAGGAGGTTTGCCATTAGACCAACAACTAGTCAAATTTTAAAGTGGACACAGAAAGCTTTGTGAACTTCATCCCTTCTGCTTGTTTTTCTCCTTCCTCAGGAGCGTTTGAAGGCCGAGGCTCTCAACCAACACCTGCACTGCCAGATGACGGATTATCAGGCCCCTGATGTCACTGAGTACATGCATCTCAAGGACAGACACAAGAAGCTGCAGCTGAGCGTTCACACTTGGGAGAGGAAGCTTGGGATCGCTCGGGTAAATCCCGATTTTATTTCCTCTACTCAAATATAATCAGCTCTCTCCTGTATTCTCTCTAGGAAATCTCAGTCACCTCTTAAAAATGGGATGTTTGCTCCCCTTTTATCATCCTCAGTCCAAGCTTATGAAATAACTGTTGTGTGACAGTTTGCAAAACAATGTGCCCTCTCTTTTCTGTTTTCACCAGATGGCCTTGAGGAGCCACGCTAAAGCCTGGAACACACAAAGAGCCACTCTCACTCCTGCAAACAGTGCTGAGGCCGGAGCCCGATCTAAGGAACGCCAAGTCTCAGTAAAGCTCCCATACATAGCAGAACGCAGCACATAGAGAGATAGAGAATCAGAACAAGACTACTGAAGTCATTTAAGAAATGTAGGAAATGTGGAGAGAAAGCAATAAAGCTTTTTCACTCGTACACAGAATGTGCTCTTGGAAGATTTTTACTATGCACCATTATGAAGAATGAACTGTACAGTAGGTGTACTGTACATGTGAAACCCCTCTCCATCAAGTTCTATCCGGTTAATGGGTGTAAAATCTTTGTATACTGAACTATGTTGAATTATAAAAATATCCTGATACCATGTACGATATTGATTACACTGCAATCATTAAGTTGTACCTAATCCAATGTTATTACATTATTTACGCTCTATTGATGCCAACTAAGCTCCCCCTGTAACTTCAGGTGGGCTCTGAGGAGATTTTTAATTTAAGTCTTAAACACTTTATAATAAGGGTTAAAACAATTTGGTTAAGTAATGCTTCACTAATGCATGACTCATGATGATTTAATGCAGGCTGTATCATGAATTCCGGTTGCTCATCATTAACAAATGGTTGAGTCATTATGACTTTATGTAATTAGTTCACACTTAATAGATCATCAGTTAAAAAAACTGGTAATTCAGTTACTTCATACATTAATTGAAACACTACCGCATTAAGCTGGATGAAAGTTTTCTTATGTAACTGAATTTATGTTTATTATAGAAAATGTTGTGTGATTAAAAAACAGCTTATCACGTATAAGAGAACAGGTACCATTCTGCTTTCAGAGGTTGAGCAAATAGTTTCATGTAACTTGCACACCCGTTACATAAAGTCATAGTAACCTGTTCAATTGTTAAAGGTGAGCAATGGGAATAAATGATACATCTTGCATTAAGTATATGATTTGTACCCTTATTATAAAGTGTTAAAGTACCGTCATTTCATCATTTCTTATCATCTTTGTATCTGTAATGATGGTCTGTAAGTGTGCATGCATGCCTTAATTCATAAACTGAAGTGTGCAGACTCCTCAGATAGTGTTGCACGATTAACAAAGGTGGAATGTAACCAAGTACATGTACTCAAGTACTGTATTTTGTTGATAATACTTTTTTACCCTTACTTAAAATTATGAATTGAGGATTTTAACCTGTCCGTTTTCAGATTGTGCCATTTCTAATTTTACCCGAGTCAAATTATCTGAGCACTCCTGAAGTTAGAGTAACTCAGTACAACAGCGAAGGCAAAAAAAGTCCACCTTAGTCTCGACAAACTATTTCCTTTATTAGAAAGAAATCCTCGGAGGTATAAGCCCTCAAAGAACTCTACACATTATGATGTTACATGCCATATATACAGTTATATACATAAAAGTGCAATGTCACAATGGGTAAGCTGTTTATTTATTATTAATTCTGTCATATAACTGTTTGGAAAATGGCATCATTACTTATTCATGTGTCTTCTTCCTGCACCGCATTTCCTCAAAAAACACAGCATCAGACATGAAAATGCGACAGTACAGGATGTCTGAAGTTCCTCTAAAACATTTTCAAAGGCACTTTCACAAGTACATACTACAGATGTACAGAACACCACAGAGTAGCTTAAAGCCTACAGACGGCATAATAACTGAGTCCTACTGTAGATGATGTTAGCATAGTGACAAAAGCACACATTTTACAACTGGCTTCATACTGTAGGTGGGACACTTGTGTTTCTGGATATTTAATCTACATTGTTTGTTCTAATTTCTACCCAGAAACACAACAAAACATAACAAAAAAGATTACAAAAATAATGAAAGTTAGTAAGTCAAAAAATCAATTATCGTTTGATTATTATACACACAATATCTGTCAAGTCAAAGAAAGTGTAAACCTGCGGTTAGAAAACATTGCTTGTTCATTGCAAACTTTTCTGTGTTATGCTAGCCAAACATTCCCCGGACATGCACCCATTTTATTTCTACAGTACAGAGGTTTTTTGGGAAAAGACATACAGGGGTGCAGTCACAGCTGGAACTCATACAGTTTTATGGAGCTATTGCGTTTGAAATTATTACTCGACCTGGACACACATGAGCTGACTGACATGGGCAGTTCATGAGCTTCCCCCTCCTGTTCCCACACGTCATCATCCACAAAAGCAGACAACCCACGGAGAAAGCCTCAGTGTCAGTCAGCACAATACAAAAAAAGAAAACACTGACATTCTCAGCTGAACATAAAACAGACTAGAGGGTTCACAAAGCGAGCTGCTGTTTTCAGAGAAGCGTAGGAAGCAGGGTGAACACATCAGGAGGCTTTTACACTAACAGTCATCAGGTCCATGGCTACCGGCAGCACTCCCACAGGGCGCCGCCATGAGTCTATACACATCAGTCAATATGAAGAATACCTACATCACATATGGCGGATCTACATCCATGCCTTAACTTGTACAGTCTTTGGGTAGAAGGAGCTAAGCAAGGTGTAAAATAAGCTACAGCTTGTGTTCCACACCATAAATAGCATGACTATACTGTATGTAGGAGATGATTTATCATTAGAATTTTTCACACTGCTCCCCACATGCAAAGGCATGAGCTATTAGGCATATTTTATCCCTGCATTGTGAGCTATTGAGGCAGGAATTCAAAAATGTTCATAATGGAGTAGTGGTTTTATCCAATGGTCATGTCATTCCAGGCAGTATGGAAATAAGTTCAAATAAATCCAGCACAGAGGTGATCTTTGTACATTTCTGAGACACAACAGATGCCTTGCCAAAGAAAGTTTACACGCTAGTGAGAAAAAAAAAGCATCAGTACTACTATCTATTAACAAAGTACCGTTAGTTGTTCAGGGCTCTTCAGGCCCTTGATCAGTCCAACCTTCAAACCACTTCTCTCCAGGTAGTCACAGCACCTTTATAATATTTAAACATTTGAAAGTCAGTAAGGCCTTTGAACCAGGTCACAACACCTTCATGGGCCCGTCCTAGGTAACAGCAAAAGAAAAGTTACATCATCTAGTTGTATGTGAATGCCACTCTCATCTGCTCTACAGTTCACGTCAGGCTCCAGGTTCAGGTTGATTCAGTGGTAAACAGGAGCGACTGTACATGCAGCGTGTTTTGTTCAGAGATACACAGTTCATGAATGTCTGTAAACTAACTAATGTACATTTTCTAAAACCTTGAAGGAAGCCTTTGTGATTTGTTGTTTGAATTTCTTTTTTTCCTTTTTTTTTCAAAAAAAGAAGAAATTTGTTAGATAATATTAACCTAAGCATATTAACACATAACTGTGCATGTTACGTCCAACTGAGAGATCTGTCTATGTTGTAGCTCCTAAATCAGTCTCCACTTTATTTTCACCTTTTCCTGTCCTGGTCCATGTACTTTACACACTCTTCGATATTTTGTTGTTGTGTATCTATGAGGTCTAGACACTGGTAGCATTTTGCAGCCCCGTCCCAAAAGTTGATTGAGGGTTTTCATTGAACTCTACATGGTGCAGGACTTGTCCAGAGGGTCCTGAGCAGCTGGAGGCTGTAAGGCCTGGCTGGATTTGGGCAGGACCATGGGCTTTGGCCTCAAGGCGGGGGGTTTGAGTTGCACCCCCATGCGGGGTGCTACCACAGGCTTGAAGGTGCTCATGGTATCACTGGAGGAGCTGGTGCTGCGGCGGATGGGCGGCTCAGTGTTGGCAGTGGACCTCAGCATGACGCCGTGGATGGGGCTGAGGGACTCGCTGGAGCTGGCCGGCGTGGGCCCCCCGCCACCGCTGCCGCCGGAGGTCTGCCGCTGCTCCAGGGTGTCCAGCACCACGTCGGGGGCGTGCTTGGCGGAGCTCTGCCGCTCCAGCTCGCGCAGCTCATTCAGAGCGGTGTTCATGGTTTCTTCTATGTCCTGCAGGAGACAGAGAGAGTGTGTGTGTGAGAGAGGAGTGGGGATGTGGATGGAATGATAAGACTGGTGAGAGAGAAATGGGTAGAAACAGGAAGGTCGGAGTTAAAAAAGAGAAGGTGGAGTGGGAAAAAAAGAGATGATATGTACAGCAGAGACGTGAGAGAAGGGAGAAGATAGAGTACAGTTTGGTAGGAAACATAAAAAGCGATGTTAACAGACGACCACAGTGACAGTCTTTCAAGAAAACACCAAGCGTGCATTATACATGCAGAGAGTTAGTAGAGAGTATTACTTTGCTCCAGCACCTCTCCCTCTGCATGCTAATGACTCTGGATAGCGAAGGAGACGCAGAGATGACAAGACATGTTCATCTGAGCATGCTCCCAGTAGGCAGACAGACAGCCGAGCACAGTTTAAAGTGCTCTCTGTGACCTCTGCTTTCTAATTGAGCCTCTATACAAACATCATTCGTGGATTAAGCATGTGATAACAATCAAATTAGAGCCACCACCTTCCCAATGAAGCAAACATGGATGTCTGCTTGAACACAAAGTATTACCAGTTAAGTATTGAGATATTGTGCGATAGCTTTTCACATTTCAAAGCTTTTGGCATGCTACAGTAAATATCCTGTGATGAGTCCCAGTGTCGAGCTATGCTCTCTGCTGTCTGCTGCCTGTGAAGCTAGTCTTTTTGCGTGTATTTAGCACACAGACACAGTTGCAGCCAGAGGAAGCAGAAGACAGGGACTGACTATGTTTTTACAGGGCGGGGCAGGGCTTTGATGGTGGAGGGAGCTGCGGTCGGGTCGCCGCTCGTCCCGCGCTGACCTGTGCGATGGTCTCCGGGTCCAGAGGCTTGCCGCCGTGGTGGTGGTGGGCGTCAGTAAAGCCTGTGTACTGGCCAGAAGAGGTGGAGCGGCGGATCGGGGGGCTCTCCATCTTTTTCAGCGACTCGTGGCGGCTGATGTTGGTCAGGCTGCCGTGGCCGGTGCGGCGCCGACGTTCAGGGCTGTCCATGGGCATGTGGTTGCGACTCCGCAGCATGTCCCGGGGGCTGAAGTGGCCTAGGACTGGGGAGCCCATCTCTGGGGTGCCTCCATGTCCTCCGTGACCATGCTGGGAGGGATGCACCATGCAGTGGACATCTGTGGGGCGGGCTGGGGGCCGCCGAGATGGTGGTTCTGATCTTTTCTTGTGCCTGCTGAGATAGAAGAGGAAACCACAGAGGGAAATATTTATTCATGGTATTACAGCTTTCACATTTAATATTTTAACACTTTAACACATACCTCTCAAACGCTACACTCTGAGTAAGAATTTCTTTTAAATTACAGCCAGTGTGCAACATTGTATCTCCCAAATGTCCATTTTTTAACAATAATAAAAAACAAAATCTGCCTTGCTTTCGGATTGACTGCTATGTCTTCAATGATTTAAAGTCCCCCTCCAGTCAAAAAATTATTTTTCTTCTTGTTCCTACAGGTGAGTGTTTGAGCTTCACTGTATAGAATGATGTATGTGCTTTAGTTTGACACCAGAAGGCTGTTTTCATATCCATTGCTAGAAGTGTACATTTTCTCTGCACTCTTTGAAAATCTGATTTTAGGAGGTGGGTCGGCGAGCATGATTTGTGACATCACAACTAGTTTGGTAGCCAATCCTGGTCCAATATTCGGCATACACAAGTGTGATGTTTAAACTTGAAGCCTCCAGTTCACATGCTGTACACTGAGGATGGACAGTGAAGAAGGAGACATCTTTTGTCCAGCAGCAAACTTGTGAAATGAAAATATTTGCGTATTCGTATAGTTTGGAATTTTTATTGAGGGAGAAGGAGAAGGAGCCATTTTAAGGATTATAATGTGGTTATTACTTTCTTTCTGCAAAAATCACATCAGACGCATGTTAGATATTTTGTATGTATGCCTTAAAGGTGCAAAATGTAAGATTCAGTTTTGATGTTATATTATGGCCCTGCTTGCTGCCAGCCTTCCCCACTGGGTCCCCCTGTCCTGGGCCTGAAAACCTCCTCCCCCAGAGTTCCAAGCTCCCAGTCTGGACCGCTAGCTGCACCACTAACTGAGCTAAATAGCTAACGGCAGCTACAGTTGGCAGCTACAGTTAGCAGCAGTTAGCGGTTATTCTGTTGATATGCTTCCCTCCATTTGTTTGGAGATGAACAGGTGGAACATTCTTACAAATAGCACCTTTAATACATGTGTGGAGGGGATCTTACTGAATTTGTTTAAGGGATTCCTTTGGGTCTATCTCCAAAAACACAATAATCCTTCAAACATGAAAATTCCTCCAAACCGATGTAGATCCACAAAGTTTTCTATATTACAATATGTGGAGGGCATGCTGCATCATCAATCATCAGTGTTGTAAGAGGAACCCTGAAGAGGAGCTTATTTAGAGAGCAGGTAGCGTGGACTTGGCCTTCAGCCAGAGGATGGAGGCCTGTGGTTCATCAGAGCACCAAAACAGGCTCCCTTTCCTGGGAGAAGCTCCAGCTGCTTCGGCAGCACGGCTGCCCTCTATCTGAACCTGGACCAGCACAGCACCATACACACCTAATCTCACACACATTAGAAACATGCAGAGACAGAGCTGAACAGAGACGCACACAGACGCATGTTTGCTCAGTTACGCGTGATGTTTCTCCACGGTAACATCTACTCCCTCGAAGCAGTTCTACTGCTCCATAAAAGGCCAATAGAGCAGCTCATGCTCCTCGGTATGGCTCTGATACGCTCTGCTCTGCATATTTATGACTACCAGCACTACAGTAGCTAAACACAGCCTGAGTCAAGAGCTGTAATGTCTAATCAAAGCAGCTATCATCACTTTCTGTCTGGCAGCTATGACTAGATAAGAGCATGACTATTTGCACTAATGAACTCAAATTGAATAATACAGTTACCTGATATTTATTATGTGACATCTCAGAAATTCATATCGTCTTCGGGTGGAAAAGAAAGTAATTTTATTATCATGCAGTCACTTTTTCAGTCGGTGGAACATTTTCCAAATCAGCTACAACTTGAAATATGAAATCAATAACATCTGAAAGCTGATACTACTATAATACTACTACTTAACTATTTTAATTGGCCTGCCGTCTGCATTATTGGTTTATTGTGATGTGGTGCCTGTGATGAACAAGCACTGAATTACTCATCCTTTAATCACTTCTCTGAGGCGCACGGCTTCATTTGAGAGTTTACGTCTGCCTAATGAACGCTGTCTCAGCTGTTATCGTTAAGATTTACTGGCAGCTTCATCACCGCGCTAAACAAAAAGCAATAATGAGTGCGGATATGAAAGACCGTGACGCTCTCAGAGAATGTAATTGCAACTTTGCATCTCCCCAGTCGACTCGTTTCATCACAGAAAACTCCTCATCAATGTGAACTAGAGAGTCTCAACAGCTGTGTGTGCTTATGTGAGACTCGTACCTGCTCACACACTGAAAGAAATGTAAAAACATGAATTATCGTGCACAAAAAGACATCTTGGCAGCATAAATATGCACTGATGAGAGTTAAAACATAAAAAAATGAAGACTTCTTGGTGGAGTGGTGCAGGTTGGCAGTCTGGTTGGAGATTTTTTTTTTTTTTTCTGACTGCAGTGAGAAATCTGAAATAGTAAACA
This sequence comes from Pagrus pagrus, assembly GCF_965226575.1. Lineage (NCBI taxonomy): Eukaryota > Metazoa > Chordata > Actinopteri > Spariformes > Sparidae > Pagrus > Pagrus pagrus. Next base: position 27,349,390 of record NC_140194.1, read on the forward strand.
ACTGCAGGAACCACTGACAACCTGCAGGGGGCGCAGTCTACATTCAAAACACCAGGCCCCTGCTGGGACAGTTGTATGACAACAGGCACTGCAACTTACTGTGCAGGCTGTCACCACAAGACAGCTCAGGCTCTGTTTGTTGTGGCTTTTTGGCTGATAATAATGTAAATCACAAGACATTCCATCAGTTTTCGTCCTCAACAGAAAAGGGACCAACTGAAATACTTGATATATGCATCCTTGCCACTGAAAGATGCACTAACTGTCTTGTTTGAGGACTCTTGCTATAGTCGTGACAGGTCCAGTCTGGTGAGTGTGCTGTTGATTGAGAACGCCAAGAGAGGAAAACATCTAAATAAAGCTTGGGATATAAATGATTAAACACTTCTGAGGACTGTCTGAATGGAAGAGCAGAAAAGTGAGTGGGGGCGGGCGACAGGAGATGAAGAGAGACAGATGGGGGTCACCTAGGAGCAGATGACAGGTAGAGAGTGTTTGGTTTTGGGAGTTAGAGCAGCTTCATTAAGGCCGATGTGGAAAAAGATGATTCATTCAGATATATCCTCCATCCGCATACAAATACCTGCAGCTGGTGTAAATATTGCCCCTAGGATGAATCATCAACATTTCAACAGTGAAGTAGAGGGAGTGAGTGTGGCTCTGAATAAAATAGCATTTGTTCATGTGTTTGGCAAGAGCCAGGAACAGACATTTCAAGGTCGCTCGCTCACTCCACCACCAGAAGCAGCAGTAAAGAGAGGAGCATGAGACACAATATTGGCATGCAACCAGCAGAAGCTGCCAAAAAGACTGAGGTGTGTTTGCATATATGTGTGTGTCCTCTCTGTGTGTGTGTGTGCCATAACTCTCTATGCATGCATATGTACAGTATGTTCCAGTGGGAACAGCTGATGACTAACTACCACTGTTAGTTGTGTATTTAATACTCATCCTTTACAACTGTCTAGTCAGTGGCAATAAAATAGAGTGGGAGAGGTTTTTATTTCCTCCAGTGGCCATTAGGCTGAGCGAGGTGAGCTGAGGATAGAGGATGACAGGAGGAAGCAACATATGTAACAGCGAGGATTGGGTGTATTACCGTACAGGTCTTCCCCGCTTCCTTCAGCCTCGCACACATAACAGACAAATCAGGTAAACTGGTCTTGGTGCAGGCTTGCATCGAAGTAAAAGGTTGAAGCAAAGCAAATACATCTCTATACCAGGTTCCTACACATTTTCTATTTCAAAATTCTATACTTTTCAGGACTGGATTTTTTTTTTGCAATTCAGAGATATCGATGAAATGATGATGCAGTCCTAACGCACGTAGAGCAGAGCTGTTTTACAGTCTGTGACGTTCAGGTGTAGAGGCAGGTCTGCATAGGAGTGAGCCTTCAGTCACACCTGCACTCTCTCCCCTTGGTCTGCACTCTCTCACTCAGTAGACAGCATTTTGGCTGCACTGGCTGCAAATGCCATGAAAAACTCTCAGCTGTGATCAAGTCATTTTTAGGAGTTATACATTTTATATTAAAAAAAGAAAAATTAGAAAAGAAACAAATATTTCTACACTTTCTTCTCTTTTTTCCATACTTATCCAGACCTGGAAATAACCAAAATCAAAATCCATTCTTTTCCATAAGGCATAGGAACCCTGTCTACATAAAACATTTAAAGTTTGTTCATTTTTCGCACCTTGGGTTTGTGTGTGTTTGGGCATAAACACTGACCATGACCAATAGTCCTCATGGGGACCAGAGGCCTAACCTAGAGTCCTAATGCAGCAAGGTGTGATTCCTGGTTAAGTTTAGGGGTATGTAATGAATTGAGGTTTAGTTAAGGTTAGGTATGAACTGGTTATGGTTTGGGTTTGGGTTAGGCTGTATAAATGAATTGACGTCAATGTAAGGTCCTAACAAGGATAGCTGTGCAAACCTGTGTGTGTGTGTGTGTTGGTATTCACACCTGAATCTGTTCAAGCATCTTGGATGATGCAACAGTGATGTTGTTTCAGACAAGCTGCTGCTAGACCGTCAGTCCTTATTGGATTGGCCACCTCTCATTAGATAAAGCCAATGTGAAGTCCTTGATGTGTTGTGGTCAAACTAGTGTCAGTAGGACTGGCACTAATTAACACTGCAGGGTGCTTATTAACCCTAAAACAATGTGTCTTAACAGCATTGTTAAGAAATCTTAAATATTGATCTTTATAATGAACATAGCTATTCTAAAATACTGTAAGATCCCTTATGAAATTTGGTCAAATCTTGGGTGTTTCTTATTATGTCACTCAGTGTCTATCACTTGTAATGAAAGTGATCAATTTTGTGAGTGTATGGAAAGGGAATGTTATCATAATTTAAATGCCAGATTCCTTCTAGAAATTGTTTAGTAGAGGCGTTAATATTTCAGTCTGATACAACCAATTCAAAACCAACCTGGTAATGAAGGCCTCTGAGATCCTGGTGTCAGTGGGCGAGCCGATGTCTTTTCCCGGGCATTTATCCTCTCCAGCGTGGCCGCTGCTGGCCTCACTGTCAGCCTTCTGACTCAGAGTGTCTGAGAAGTTGTCATCTCTGGGGCACGGAGACAGAGTGACATCGAGACGTGGAAAGAGCAAGAAAAAGTGACAGAAAAAAAGGAGAAATCAGCAAATCAGTCGATCTTTTATATTTTGCAGCGGTCTTCGATGACAGCATTTGATATCAGTTTCCTGTGAGTCAGCACGTCTCCCTCTCTCCCCCAAGGTCCAGAGGGTCGGATGAGTCATATTCCTGGGCCTCTCATTATTCTGGTGGTGCACTGTGGTGGTGACATGCACACACACACGTACAAACACCCACACACACAAGCCAGCTGTATGGGTTTCAGTGAGGTGTGTGACTGGATACTGGGTACAGTTGGTGCCTGTCAGGTGGCAGTAATCAGAGCTACTGAGCTGCACTGCTGCTTCTGATGGTGTGTATTATCCGATATAAAACACAGTCAGTGTATCCACAGACAGAGACAGAGGCAGGATGAGCCGTAACAAAAATTTACAGATAGACACGAGTAAGTTGGGACACCCTGAAAGTCGAGTCTGAGAGCGACTTCCTGTTCTGAAGTGGCCTCTCAGACATCTCTCGGCATGTTTTATTCTGGGCTCTTTTGTGGGACAAGTTAAGTTCACAACCCTGTGTGCTCTTACAACCCTTGGGCTGCTCTGTTTGAGTAGAGAGCAGGATGTTACTGCACTCTGGGACAATCCGTACAGCTGTAAATTCCCCAGCTCTTTCATTAACTAAGAAGACACCCCATCAGCAGTGGCCCTCCTGGTGAATTATTGATACAGGCACACTGACGGGACCGCAGCAGGAGAAAGAAGAGAAGAGGGAAGAGGGAGAGGCATTCTAAATGGCTATTTTGTCGGCCAGCTACTAAGTGATTGGAGTGATTCTTTTCTCGGCCTAATGAGACAGTGAATCCAGTCCATTAAGCACCAACAGTCGCCATGGCAGAGTGTATGCTTGTTAACGCTGAGAGCGGGAGACAGTGACAGAAGGGTCGGTTGAGGACCCTGGAGATGGGGAATGTTCCACAGCTGAGCGGGGATGACAACAGCGTGCAGAACAAACAAGGCTGAAGGTCCTCTACGCACCACCCTACAGTCAAGGGATGGCCAGCGGCCTCTTATGGAGCAAAGTCAACAAGGACAAGTGTGTTGTTTACACACAGGGATATTATCAGTGAGAGCTGGGGGACAACTCCAAGGCTCTGATCGGTGGTGGTGGTAGTTTAGGAGGTGAAAGGAACATTTCCTCATGTGAACCACCTGTAGAATTATGTGATAAAAACAAGTCTAGTTTTTCCCAAATGGATCAGGATTAAAATGATAATAAGTTGCTGTTATTATATTCTAAACAAATTATTTCAGTTTGTTAATATGGCCAGAATTTTTAAATATAAAACCAATGATCTATTATCTTTGCAAATCAAGATGTGATAGTCTAGCAATGGCGTAGCTGTCAGTGCTGAACAAAATGTTTAAATCAAAAGTGTAATCATGGAAAGTTAAGGAATCATTCAAGCTATTACATTCATTCTGTTGAGAGCATGAATGTCAATGTCATTTCACTTTAAACCACCAAAGTCAGGGGGTGACCAAAGTTAGTTGGATTCATCATCATCTATGGGCTATGAATGGACAGGATTTCATGACAGTCCATGAAATAGTTGCTGACATGTTTCAGTCATCTTGAACTTCGCCAATCCACTGCTAGCGAGGCTAAAAATACATTAGTTTTGCTTCAAGGTTCTGGCAATTTCACACAGCTCGTTTAAAAAGCCATGTATTGCTAGAGTTAGTGTTTTTGTCTCAAGTGTAAAGGTATAATAATAAAAAATTAAGAACCTCCCACAGTGAGAGACTCGGTCACAGATGTGATCTAAACATAACAGTCCAAATTTAATTATACATGTCCTCTATCTATATCAGTATGAAGGCATCTTGTTGAGCATTAAATCATACTCTCACAAGTTAGATGCTGATTGAATACATTTATGCAATACTCAGTCGTATCTAAAAACACTCACATGTCTTGGACCACAATATACTGGTGTGGCACCAGGCCATCGATGCCGTTGTGCCGTCCCTCCCACCAGTCTTCTGACGCCCTCTGATACAACAGCAGGGAGGCGCCCTTCTTGAAGGACAACTCTCGGGAAGAGCGCCCAACGTAGTCAAACTTGGCAATGGCTTCAATGGGTTCACCCTCTGTCAACGGAGAGAGGATTACACAGGTCAGGTATGTCAGACAGGGCAAAGACATCAGGTACAGACGGCTATTATCGCATGTCCAGACACTTGTAATGACTGATGCAAGTGGGACAGCTTATGAAATAAAAATATTAAGACAAGACAACACATAAATGCACTTAAATATACTGTATGCTGGCTTGAGTATGTTTGTGCACATGGAAGCTCATGTGTGACAGTTCAAGTGTGCTGAGCCAGTCTGTTATTTTAGTTGTAGTCAATAGTTACCCGGCTCAACAACAGCAGGCCAGGGCCACAACAGGCCCTGAGGAGCTTTAGCAGGATAATTATAGAAGCTGGCGAGAGGAGATCTATATGACTCAGGGGCATATCAGTCACTGTATGGATCATTAGACTGGGCTGATATCTACTCAATAACTGTACAAGTAGAGCCCTGGATCAGTGACATGGGAAATGAACATTGGAAAGACCAGGAAAAGTTATAACAGACAGCATGTACCAGTGATAGATTGACCAGATAATGTTATGATTCATTTCAATTTACCTTTATTGACTGCTCTCTTCAAGTCCAGTATTTTTCAAATCACTGGATCAGTCTCCAGCTCCATTTTACCCTCTTATTCAAAAGGTACACGTCTCCAAGCCAATATGCATGCACTACAGCAACACAGGTCTAAAAATAGCTTTTTTATTCCTCCCTCGCTCCTACCTCTGCTCCCCTCCCATCTCACTTTCTCACTTCAAGTCAGACCGGGGGTCCCTGGACAGACAGAGCCTCACCGTAACACAGACTCTCTCTCTATATATACACTGGGAACAGAGTAAATGGCTGAAGCTTGTATCTGCTGTTAAAAGCCATCATGGTATGTCTTTCACAGGAGCTTGAAAGTAGTTCCCAGATGAGCAGGGAGGCCATGTGAGAAAGGAAATACTGGTGAGATTCTCCTCTCTGTGTCCTCTTCATCCTCATTTATTTCTATGAGATTTTTTTCCCCCAACCTTTAAATTGCCTTCCGTGCTTGGCTTGGTTGTCAGGACTGACGGGGTGGATGTGACGTGGCTCCAATGAAACGTGACAAGCAGGAATTTACTGCCTGAATTAATTGGGCTGCACTGCAGCGGACAAGGCTGTTAATATAGTTGACGGAGCCCTTATCGTTGCGGGGGATTTCTCTTCCTCTCTATTTTCTCCATCTCTTTCTCTCACTTCAACCTCTCCATCCATCTAAAAATTTTTATCCAAGGCACACACAAACACACACAGACACACCCACAGTGCAGTGACGTACCTGCAGCTGAAGGCAGCAGGCCATGAACTCAAATCTCAGTGCGGTAGAGGATCCCCTCTGTCATGTTGTGCAATTATAACTGAGAATCTCTTCAAACCCAGCCACCCAAGGTTACACACACACACACACACACAGCGACTGGAGTTAAAGAAATGTTGGACCGTGAAAGTTTGAGGCCAGAGGTGTAAGAGATACGAACTGTCAGATGTCTTACACAAGCCAGTGGAGCGGACTCAGAGGGGATGTTGCTCTACATCCAAGTTCACACATAGAAATAGAGGAGCAGGAGCCTTGTGCTAGATATGGTTGGGATCAATACAATAGGAGAAGGTATAAAACACTTTTCTCTGAAGACAAATATTAATCTCACGGCTCTTCACGGGGTAAAAGATGACCCTTGTAGTAAAGTAAAATACACTGCCCTTTTACATGTGCAACTTGACAACAAGGACATCCTACTGTACTGCTGCCGTGATATATAATCAATGTGCCAGTTAGTTCACCTTTGACCTTGTGTTGAGTTTACCAGCAGATAACATCAATGTATTGACGGCGTGCGAGAAGTGCCACTCTAAAATCAGGCAGTTAATCTCCAGGCACGACAGCCACCATCCATGACACTGTCATGTGTGTCAGGCCTGGGCAGATATATGCTGAGAGACAATGTATGGCTCCATACAGCCCCAGTTTGTGCCTTTATTGTGTCTTTAATCAAGTAATAGTAGAAGAAATAAAGAGGACAACTGTGAGGATGACTTGTTACAGATGATGATGAAGCCTAGTGCCTCTCATGTATTATACATGCGGGTCAGAGTTCTTAAACATACACTATTCTGAAAAAACACTGTATATACCTGGTGGTCGGTGTTTTTTTTCACTGGACATTATGACTAAAACACACTAACAACAAACAAATAAAAGGTAATACTCCGGAATTGGAAAACCTGAAGCAAATTGTGATTTGTGATTCTGGGTTATATATAAAACTGACTTGAAATTTACCTGACCTACAAGTACAAAGGCTAGCTGAGGCTGTTGGGAATGTCATTCGTTTGCAGGTTGTAGAAACAGTAATTATGGTATTTATGTTATGGTAAATGGATTAAATATGTTTTTTAACCTGCTGTGTACAGCAGTGTCTGGTATTTTTTGATCCAAGTGCTTTAAAAGGTCCTCTGTAAACCCTGTTAAATAACTTTTGGCTGGTTTTTCAAAGATTTATAACACTCAATTGTAATGGTAATACTATTAGAGGCACAAACTGGGGCTAATATCTTTAAACACCTAACATGACACCACTTTTAAAATTAACAATCCACAGATTTGGCCTCTACTTTCCACTAGCAACCTGATGAAAGCAACAATCACTTAGCCATGTGTGCTGTGCTCTGTCTAAATCCACCCAGTCCAGATCATTTATCTGAGCTAATGAGCTCTAACACACTCCAGGGGGCCTGCGCCGAACAGATTTCTGGACAGCTACTTAGACCAACACGTGGAATGACTTTTACTCCACTCTCTCTCTTTCTCTCTGTCCGTCTTCAGTTCACTTACTTCGAGGGCAAACACATTTTGAGAAGAGAATAAACAAACTGTTTCAGCCTGCAGAATCAAGTGCTGGAAACAGGAAAAGAGGTTTGCTTTTGTGTCTGAAATCCAAATGAGGTCATGGGGATTTAAAAATAACTGACGACAATAACTTGACCACAGTTCAAGACTCCACAGGGAGGGACTCGAGTCAGTGAGGACATCCTCCCCGTCCGCTCGGAGAAGCTTTTGGAACAAAACCATGGTAGCAAGGGATTTCTGGAAAACATAATCCTCCATTAATTACTGAAAGAGTTGATAGCTGCCATCTGTGTTTTACAATGGGAATCCTCACGTACAGAAGTTTCCCTGTCTAATCAGATGTCAGTTTTAGTTAAAAAGGACATCCAGATGATGACTTTAATTTAGAGGCGGTGTGATTAACAGCTGATGTAATGAGTGGAAATCAACTATACTCCCAAACTCCAGAGAATGATGATGAACAGTGTGACGGAGCCCCTAAAATTCATCTCTGGGTGTGAAAAGCAAACAGGATTGGGGTCTTTGTCGTCGCCATGGAAACTGGTTTAGGGAAAGTCTGTTCAACTATATGTTGACTCTTTTCTGCTCACATTGTCTACATCTGGCCAGCTCTCAGTCACGGATATCTATCACTTTTTAATGAGCTGGAAGTTTTATTGTCCTTTTCTGCTTTTTCACTGGATGTCAGCAGTGTCTGACCCCAGCTGATATTTTGGTTTCAACTCACTCACTCACTCACTATTTGATTTGGACCGGACCAACTGGTATCCATTTCACTCAAACAAAGGACCACATGTATGATCACACAACTCTGCCATATTCCAGCATGTCTGAGACAGGTCTATTGTATCCTCCAGCGTCTATGTGAGCCTGGTGTTTTTTTAATTCTTCATATTTCTCTTGGACACATGGAAATGTAGTTAAACGTAGAGAAAACACAGAGTGTATAATCTTTGAAAAGCTATTAAACCTGACAATTTTGACACTACTTCCATGTTTTTGATATTCTTTTACAAATCACTGTTTTCTCAAGGTAATCAAAAATATCAAGGGAATTAAAACATTTCAACCAAAGGCTATGACCCATGGGAAAAAATATCCAGTGGGTGCAGACCACCATGGAATTTGTAAAAGGGGGATGTGGAAGTGTCCCGAGGCCCCTTGGGAGAAGCAGAACCATTAGAATATGAATGGCCGTCCATCACTGTGAGCCTAGTTCCCCTGGCCTTCCAAGGTTACTGCATTTAGGTGGCTGAAAGGCAGGATTAGCTGCAGAGAGCTGCAGAGAGCTGGGTTTAGCCCTCGCAGCACCAACAACATGAGGGAAAGCTTAAATTTGGATACAGTATACAGACAGGACAGTACAGCTTTTTCCTTCACGTGTGAGTGTGTGTGTTGAGGCGCGACAGTCAAGTTTAAACAGTGATGGAATGTAACTGAGTACATTTACTCAATCACTGTACTAAAGTATAATTTTGAGGTACTTCTACTTTACTTACTCTAATTTAGTATTCACATTTTCTGCTCAATTATACTTCCACTCCACTACATATTGGAGGCAAATTTAATCCAACTTCAGCTGCTAGCTATTTTGCATCAGAGCCTATGTTGCTATTTTTAAATTCATTTATGTCACTGGCGATCAGACAATAATAATAATAATAATAATAATCTGATAATCGGCTAGGCAGATAATAGGTCAATCCATAGTACACAGTAAATCCATATTATATGTAACTACCTTTAATTGGTACTTATTATACTTAAGTACATCTAATATCAGATATTTTAATACTTTTACTCATGCATTATCTGTGTGGATGACTTTGACTTTGTCAAAGTAATATGTCAACACGATGTCTTTACCTATAGCAGTATGACTTTTAGGTACTCGTCACAACACTGGGTTTAATTAATGTGATGTTCAATTAATTATACTGTTTAAAGGGGCAAAATGTACACATTTTGGTTGAAAGTGTTCAAAAATGACATTATGCATCAGGATGCAGATATATCTACTGAAGTTAGCATGCTAACCAGCTAGCCCCTGCCCATCCTGGTCCAAAGCTCCTGTGCTAGCAGTGTAAAAAACTCAAAAACTCCTCTGGTCTTCGAGGGTTCAGTCTGAACCACCAGCTGCGGTTTGGAATGCACTTCGGTGAATAAGGTGCAAAAAAGAACACAACACACACGTAATCACATATAATCACAAGCGCGCCTGTGATTATGTACTACAAGCATTGTTACTTTAATTATCACTCACCATCCTCGCTGGTGTGTGTCTCTGTCCCTCCCTCATTGTCCACCTCCTCCAGTGCTCCGTGCTCACTGTAGGGGCTCTCACTGTGGGGGACAACATGCAAACTGTCAGGGTCACAGCCACGGTGGGGTCAGAGGTCAACGGACAGTTTCAAAACAGACTAAAATCCTGAATTGTGTGTCATTTTTCCTTTCATTTCCATTTTCTTCAGGAAAAAAAAAGTAGTTTGGAGTCACTTTATCTCCTAATTCATAATGCAATATAAGACTTTTGCTCAAATCTCAATGGTCAAATCTCATTTCAGTGAAGATGACAAGGAAGAAGGGAGGTTTTTTTTTGGAATTAATAAGACATAGGGGAAGTTCAAATAACGGTCACTTTATGAGAGGCTTAGATCCTCTATCTGTGGTTCTTTTTCTAATGGTCCTCTTCTGGCACCATGCTGAGAGAGCTGGCAGTAATGCCACACACACATCCACAGATTACCCCTGCCAGGAACTGAACTGTCTCCTCCCATGCTAACATGTCACCAGCCGCCTCCTCTTCTACGAGAAAGGGAGGCAGCCAAGACAACAAATCTCCCCGGGGCCTCATGTGCTTTGCCGGGGGGGAACATGGTCGTGCTGAGACGGCTGATTAGCTCGATCCAGGGATAAATCCCTGTCAGCCTGTGGTGATGTGAGGGCATTGAACAGGAGAAAGAGAGACAGAGAAAGAGAGGAAGAAACAAGTGATACGTAGTGCTTACAGATGTGAAGCTGGCAAAGGGCCTCAGGTTTGATCTGTTTGACTATGTGCTGCAATTCATCTAATGATCCTCTCACTGCCAGGTGACCTTTCTCTTTCCTCCTGCTGATCGTGGTAATTAAAGTGATTGTTTCAGCCTGTCTCACCTAGAAAAGTCCACCGTGTTAAGTCAGCGATGAAACATGCTTCTACCATGTCATGTTCCTCAAACACAGACACCTAATTTGTGAGTGTAATTACTCACCACCTCCACTGACACACTACTGACACAGCTGCAGTGCTGAGAGCACACGCATACCTGCATGATCACCAAGTCCCTGAGGAAGGACGTTTGGCTGCACGCCTTTGTTCCATTCACGGTAATGGAATAAGGAAAGCACCAGCATCTGTCAGACTCTCAAACCTACATCTCGCTGTGTAAATCTGTGCAGCTGCAGGAGGTGACCTCATCAGAATGCTTTCCATCTTTTAATCCTGGATAACCCACAACTTCACCTTCAGACACCAGTGAGAGGGTGGCCTCGGAGCTAGACAGTAACACTGTTTACATCAAAGTGGATTGCAAAGTTTTCCTGAACTTTGCAAACAATCGGCAAAACAACTTGCAATTTGAGATGGCTGCTGAACTCTGACCTATTATTTGAGACCTCTTCTGACCAGTAAGGAGCTTCTATGCCTGCCCTGTGGCCTGAAACAGCCAAACAGGGTATTTTGAGGTCACAAATTGGCCTTCAGTGACACTGTTGTCTGATTGGAACTTGGACCATGTAATAATATATAATGTGGACCAACTGTATTTTCCAGCTAAGAGAGGCAGTTACAGGTCATCTGCAGGCTCATTTTTGCATTTAGGTGAGAAAAATAAACAAACAATTCAATGTGTTCCAAACTCCTAAAGATTAATGCCAGCTTGGGAAAAAAATACAGCACATAACATTTCAAAAGAACCCAAAATCATGCCCCATTTTTTGGCTAGACTGGGATACGCTTTTTCATACATTTTAACAAATGTTATTACATGTTTGTAAGTTTTTCAAATGTTGCTGTTTGTCAACCTGAAAATATTGAACCCTGACATTCAGAATGACTTAATGACTTGATAACTAATCAGTTGCGATAACATATTAACGTATCATTACTCACCAATAGTCTCCTCCAGCCATACACTTCTCATAGATGGGCCCATCCAGCTCTTTAGCATCAGGAAAGATGGTCTCATGGTGGATGATGATGGTCTTGATGATCTCGTTGACGTGGGCCTGGCAGGACACCTGATCCTGGCTGTCTGGTGTGGGCATGAGTGTGGGGCCGAAGCATATGGCCAGGTTGTACGGGTCCATCATGTTCTCGTCGCTGTACTGGGACAGGCTGGAAGGACGAGGGTGGATGGAGGAAGAAAGAGATGGGGAGAAAGAGACCAAGAAAATGGAGAATGAGAAGAGGACATAGCACCTGGGACAGTATTTCAGACTTATCAGACTTCAATCATTCTTATGAACTGGTTTGTGTCTGTCAACTTACTGGTTGAGGAAGGCGAAGAGGTAGCGCATGACGATGAGGACTGATCTGGGAATGGTCAGCAGGATCTTACGAATGTATAGCGCTCTCTCATACAGGTTCTCTATTCCTAGAGCAGCAAAAAGAGGGTATGATGTTAATACAGTAAAATGCAATAATGTGTGAGAAACGGCTTTGTTTCCATCTTTTCACCTCTGCTTGCAAAGATCCATATATTTATATATAGTTGTCTATCTGATGATGTCCACATATTGATTATCACCACACCACGTCCAAGTATACAAATGTAAGAGTGCATTGAAGCTGAGCCAATTACTTATCAGAATTACTGCAAGTCTCAGGAGCAAAGATTTACTAATGCAGTGATGTGTAAAGTGTGTGTGTGCGTGTGTGTGTATAGTCCACAGGAAATGTCTTCACAGTGGCGGTGACCTTCACCAGTGTTTTTTCCTGCTCTAAATGAAAGCAGAATCTCTCTGAAATGATTTTGTTAACTTCTCGATTCTTTTACTCTTTTTTTTCTGCCTTGCAGGAATAAGGATATTAGAACAAAGGTGTAACACATTAAAGGCACATTCAGGAAGTCAGCCAAAATTGTGGTGTGCGACTTCCCCACTTTGATGTCATATCTGCAGAAACATGGAAAGGTTTGGTTCATGGGTGAAACTTTTTATTAATTCAAGAAATCCATATCAATTTTGCACACATGTAATTTGTCATCCGGTATTAGGTTGTAGCCCTCAGTTGCTGTGCCAAGATTAATTAGAAAAATAATGTACTAGCATTAACCCTGTTAAACACAGAAGATCTTTGTAGTCTACATCTTGTTTCCACATTTTAAGCTCATGAACACACCAAAGTTATAAGAAAGATTTCCAAACTCCAGACTCGGGACCAACCGAGGAGCTGATAGCACAGTTTTTGCAGGAAGATTATCATAAATTTAAAAAATATGAAGTATTTAAAATCTGCATCAGATTGTGCTTTATCAACATGGCAGAGAATGCCAACCTTTGTATCTTTCATTACCATCTCATTTGTTCTGCTGTGGCACTTGGAGCAGCCTATCTTATTTGGCTGAGCAGGGGCTCTGCTGCTGCTAAAAATAGCCCTGTCACCCTCCAGCCACTTTGTGCCATCTGGGATTTGGGCTTCTGGGATCTTTGTGATGCATTTCATTTTTCATGAATACCTAACGAGGATTCTGGGAGGCTCCCGAGCACTTCAGAAGCTACTATTTAAAGATCTACGCCAGCGTAAGCTTATACATCACCTACAAACACATGTGTGAGCACTCCCACGCAAAGCATCCCCGCTGCCAAAATGAAAGATAACAGTAGCTGCAGTGAGAAAAAAAAAACCCTCAACCGAGAGCAGTTAAATGGAAAAGTGATCTTGTAGCTGGTCTGAGCTGCTCCATATGGAATAAGCAGAGGGTTTTAATATGGAGCCTGCTGGGCGTTCAGCCCACACTGCAATCACTGGCATGTTGAGCTGGGGAATGTAAACAGGGAATCCCCATCACTCATCCTGCACAAATGTGTAACAGTACACACCCAGGAAACACACACAGACACACTTCACAACACACTTGTGAGTAGACAAAAGCCTGCGTGTAGAGTACACATGGCACACACAGTCTACACTGGGCTTTAAGGCACACGTTGTGCCCATGTGACACCGTGCATGTTCAATTGTTCCGTAACTGAGCCTAAAAGTCCCCCATGTAATGTCTAAAGATCAGAACAAGCCACACAAAGAGCTGACTGATGCGTGAACTGACAATGTGACTATTCTTATGAGGACTTCCAGAAAGATTCAGAGCTGCAGACATTTAACATTCCACCACATTGCAGCCATCATGGCCAGCTTTGTGCCACTTACAACAGATAATAATCCTTCTCAGTACTCATCTAAATACCGCAGAGTAGTATCAACACAAAGTGCCAAAGAGAAGGAGGAGTAAGAGCCATTCTGCTGACGAAACACTACAGACAGTTTATTATACTGTTTCATCTGAGGACTGTATCTGCTATCTAGTATATATACTATAGTCCCAGGACAGCGCTTCAACCACAAAACTTACAATATCCAGCAAGTATTCACCTCAATGATTATCAGACATTTTCAATGTAAGCAAGTAGAGAATCTGCACAGCCTAACACTGTTTTACTGACCATAACGTGCTGCAGTGCTACATGCGCAGATCTACAGCTTGTAGGTTTAAAGGTTTATGTCTTAGGTTGATTATTAAAGTTTTTTCTTTATTTAATACATGTTTTCCATAGTTTCAAACTTGAGTAGAGTGACCAGTGTAGGTCCATCAAACCTGGTTTAATGTAAGGGTAATCTGAGAAATAAAACATGCTATAAGGGAGAAAAAACACTGCAAAGTGCTTTTTTTTTTTTTTAAGATGATAGCTAAAACTGTGCCCCACAAAAGCTACACACAGTTTGGCAAAATGTTTATTCATATGTGCTGTTTAGTTGACAGATGCACTTAAAAAGCATCCATCTGAGTGAGATGAATTTGCATTTTGAATGAAAAAAGAAAGTGAAGACAAAAAAGATTGAACAGAAAAACACTGAGCTGTTATGCCACGATGAACTACAAAGACATGCACTCAGAATAAAACTACCTCACTGAAGATAAAATGTGTGTGTTCTTACTGATGCAGGCCAGCAGATCATTGAACCTCTCTTTGGGGAAGAGAGGGTTCTCCAGACCACGGAAGTAAAGCTTGAGAACGCCAGCCACCGAGTTAATGTCATGATTATTCTCATCATCTGTCAGAGGGTCGTTTCCTAAGACACAGATAAGTCAGCAGGTCAGTTGGACCACCTTGATTATAAAAACGGCACATGATTAAACTCAAAAAGCACACTGGCTAAACATGATCAATATAATGCGTGATGATTAATTCCTAACATTTGGATCTGATAACAATGAAGCAACAGAGATCAACGTGATAATATGCAGTAAATACAGTTTAAGAAACATCATCTACCTCTTTCAAATGAGTTCTTGATGTCATTGACTTCCAGCTGGGATCCAGATACACGAAATATTCCTTGATGCTGGAGGCCTGAACAGAGAAAGATAAAGAAAGAGGGTAAGGAAGAAGGAGAAACACAAGGTAAAGAAATAGCACAGACACACTCAACATTGTCATAAATCCACTGAGACAGTCATAGAAAGAAACTCCCTCACTCAGCAAATAAAGCCTATTTTAGTTGGACCTCAGAGGCACATCCTCTTCGTTAAGCCCCTTCACTTTTCTAATTAAGGATAATTAATGAGGCAGGGAGTCCGCAATCAAGCTTTACTAAAGTGTCTTCCAGCTGGGATTAGGACTTAATAAGAGGAGAGGTCAAGGGTCAAGGGAGGAAGCGTGATTAGTCTGCCGTTTGTCTCTTTAAGATTTCTCTTGACGTCATCAGTGGAGGCTGCAAACCAAGAGATCTCACATCTTAAATGCTTAAAGTTCACATTCCTGCAGAGTTTCTTTTTCAATCTGGTTCAAAACCAAAAATTGTAACTAATCACTTGTGCCAGACTAAGCTGTGCGCCTGTTTGTCTCACAGGGTGTTTGAACAGCTCGGTGAAAAAGGCTGCGCTGCTGTAAACAGGATGGAATCTGCATTTTCCCATGACTGCAGATTAAGTGGAACACACAGAAGCACCGACATGAAACACGATGCACACGCCCAAACAATTAGTGCCTGGAAGTCACTCAAGTGTCACTTTTAACCAAAGTCGGGAAGAGTTTTGTGAGAAGAACTATTCACAGATCATATAAAATACAGTCATCAATTTATGATTGCTGAGCTAAAGTGACTAAATGTCTCTACACATTGTGTGACAACAACCGACTCACCATACAAATTGATGTAGCGAATGCAGCTTTCAACCACGCGGGGGATAGCTTGTCCAGAGTCCTTTAAAGGCAAAATAAACAGAAACTCACAAATGTCACATCATGTATAATTTGATGTTTTGATTACATAATTAAGAGCTAGAGCCCGACAGATACTGGAATTTTGAGGACACTATCCATATCGGTAACACTTAATAATAACCATCATTAATAAATGGTACATTTATAGTTAATAGTTCATTTATACTTTAATAGCTAACTTTAGTTAATAGTTATTTTAATGTTAAACAATGTAATGCGTTATAAACCATTTATCAAGCATTTTTTATTGGAAAGCTGCATTTGATTCATAATAGTCTGTAAATGGTTAATAAATACTGTGTAGTTCATCAATCAACATTATCCGAATGGCTGTAATAAAGCTTTACCTGATGTTAATAAAACTTTGCTTGATAAATGGTATATGAAAGCAGCCTCAAAATGTACACAATATATTTATTATGGCTGTTGACTGCAAACTCATAATATGTCATTGGTATAATAAATACCAATGACATGGGCCTGTTGGTGTATCGGTCGGGCTCTAACAGAAACTAACTAATGTGATACTAAAAGTATACAAGCATGCACACCCAGTGTAAGTGAAGGCCGTGGGTTTACAGACAAAGTGAGGGTTACCTTTATGAGACCTTACTGAGACAGACTGAGTTCCAGCTGTTTGATTTTTCATGCCCAGTCTCCTATAATAACTCGCTGATTATAAAATATCATCAAAGTGTACAAAACTCAACAACAAGCATGCGCAAACCTGTTGTCCAACACATTTCAACCCTGGGCCTCCAGTGCTGCTAAATATACTCTGTGTCTTGTTATGCTGGCAATCAAGTGCACCCTGTGTTTGAATGAACTTATCTAAAGAGCCACAGGAGGAGGGCAGAAGTGGTGGGATGATAGGAGCAGCAGCGTCTCCTTCAGAGAAAACACATTCCTCTCACGCAGTTCGACGTGGACGTGCACTCTTGTTCCGCGCTTGGTGCCAGCTGCTCCTGCAGCTCAGTGCTGGACAGGGACTCGGTACATGCTTGTAATGATACAGTGGATCTGTTTACAGCCCTCGGGGGCATACACATGGTCAAAACACAGCCACCATGCCAAAATCAACTATCTATCGCTGGAGTGGAGCTGTGAGGGGTTGAGGCACAGGTCTGGTGCAGCACGATTATGTAATACTATCCCTTTGGATATGTGAAACTGGGCATGACTCTTTTGTGTCACATAAATTCAATAACAATTTTGAAGCTGGAAATGGTCCATGCTGGGAAATAACAGTTGGAACTAAAGATGCAGGTTGCTGCAAGATCTTCAATTCAGTCTGTCTCAGTCGACTCACTGAAGTCAGGTAACAAACAAACATGACATGGAGTGAAAATGTTGTTACGGCAGGACAGGTAAAAGAAAAGAGCACAGGCAAGCAGCATGGGCCCCCCCAAGATGCTTCAAGGTGTCTACCTGATGTCGAGCGTGTGAGTTCCGTCGTCCGCGGCTACAGAGAAGTCGCGAGAGCCAGAGATGGACACAGAGAGACAGAAAGAGAGAGAAAAGGCAAGACCCAGATTAGCACCACAGAAGCTGCCCACCAAAGCTTTCACCAAGAGCGCACCCTCATTCCACTCTGTAAACAACAGGAAGTGGACAGGACCAGGCAGGACTGGACACGGCCACCGGCGAGAGGCAGTGAAGAGGCCCGGAGGAGGGAGGCAGCAACGCCTTATCAGTCTGGCATCCGCTCCCTGACTGCCATTTATACTGCTGTTTTTCACTGGCCTCTGCTCTCACCCTGGAGGAGGAGGAGAGACTATCTCTGACAGAGCAGCTCAGTGATGCCAGGTCAGCAGTGAGTCAGGGGAGCTGACGGAGGGAGACAAACATTTATTCCTCCGACTGCTGCTCCTCTCCTCCCGATCTATCATTGCCACCCTTTACATCTCAGACGCAGACCGACAGAGCTCACTGACTCATGAGGAAGGTTTCCAGAACCCATCTTAGCACAAATATGTTGTTGTTGTTTGTTGGTAAAAGATAAATCAAAGCTAAGATGCTTTGGGGGAACCCACCAAAATGGCCAGAAAGCCAGAGCAAGACAGAAAATAGATAGGAGGAGGAGCAATGTCAAGCAGGCAGACTGGTAATCAGTACCTTGATAAATGACTCCAAATTGCCATTAAATAACCTAACATTAAAAACAGAGCGGGGTCTAGCCCGCCGGGTGCCAGTGTGGGTTTTGTGTGCCCCGTTGGGATGTCTAGAATACAAAGAATGCATCAGAGTAAGTAAACAATGCAGTTTTCCTCAAAGAGTGGTTCATCTATTTGCCAATAACCTTCATGTCCTTCAAAAACTTGAAGGAGGCTGACTAATCTTCAAAACCTTTCGACTCTGGATGATGGAAAGGTGACTGAGGGTATTTTCAGACACTGCTGAAAACCGTGAACAAACTTTTTCTTTATAATCCTGGCTTTTATTTCACCACAGGCTATCACAGGGCAGTGAAATATCAGACCCGCTGGGAGCTTTGTATGTGTCAGCATCCACCTCATGACAGGCCTGCGGGGGATTTGGCTCTCTTAGTTTGTGTGGATGTGGGTCTGTGACTTAATGCAGTGTGGCTTCTTGTGACCAGACAGAATGAGATTAAAAGAGTCCGGGACTTTGGTTTCTTCTGCTGCTCAATCATAGTGACAGAATTACTGTCACTGTGAGAATGGCCTGAAGATGTTTTAAATATCTGACCATGACCACCAAAGACAAAAGATGACACCTCTGAAATAAGAATATTGTGTCCTTAGCCGTAATTAGCCCTCAACGGGGGTCAGCTGGTGTAAAGCACTGATACTTTACTGATGTTTTACATGATTACAAATATTGGTGTTAATCTGCAACTAACATTTATTTTCATCATCAGTTAATCTGCCATTAATTTTCTCAGTTAGTCTATAAAATGTTGGAAAACAGCTTTGCAGAGCTCAAGGTGACATCATATAACAGTCCAAAACCCCAGGTGAGAGGATAGAAGTAGGGAATTTTGGGTATCCTTGCTTGAAAAATAACTTAAATGGTCGATTCTTTAATCTAAACAGTCTCTAATTTCATTTATTCAATCAACGTATTGATTAGTATATTATTTTTTTTACTTTAAGAGTGTACACAAAGGGAAATATGTGAGTTATTTCTTTTTTAATCTAACCTTTTCCCTGCAGTTCTATCAGGGCGAAATAAACTTCAACCTAGATTGTTTTGACTATATACATTATACATATATTGAAAAATTATCTATAAAAGTTCAATTAATTTTCCCTTCTTTGCTGGTAATTATTCAACTGACCCATCCCTTCCTGTCTGCTCTTCTTTTGTTGTTGTTTAAAAGTGATGCTAAAACACATCAGGTTCATGCAAATTCTCCTCCCCTCTTGTTTCTTTGGCTAAACACTCCCTACTTTACCACCTCTCACTCCCTTAAATAGCCTAATACGGTAGTGTTGGGAATGAGAAGTAGAGTACCCCATAAACACGATACCAGGTCGGGCTTAGAAAACACGGTGACCGGCACATCTGCTCGGTGCTCTCCAGGGGATATTATTCGTCAGGTTTCGACGTCACAAAGGACTTCACATGAGAATTTCCTGAGGCGAACTGTGTGCTGCAACACGTCACGAACGTTTCTGCCGCTGCTGAAAAGAAAGTGGACTGGATGTGCATCTCGAATATGCACAGGTCCTGAAACGTGAGCGTGTACTTTACCTTGTGGTCATGTAGTCAGCTCTGTGGCCTGCGGGCAAAGAGAGGGAAAAGAGAAGAGATGTGAGCGGAAGTTAGATGTGAGGACATGCCAGGACCTGTCTCTGAGGTCCCTGCGGTACATTTTGCATCTGCCTAGTGAAGCATTTGAAGCCTGCCATCTGTCCGCAACCGCTGGCCTCTTGAGCAGCACAAATACACACACCTATGCATGCAAACACAGACACAACTTGCAAAGTGACTTCTTCAGACAACACGTTGGCTACATTACAATTACTGTACAAGCACAACATCTACCAGGCACATAGTTGAACAATCTGACGTAGGCACACAGACACACTAATCATTATAGTAACACACAGAGCTACAAGTTTGGACAGGTGGAGAGAGATTAAGCGCAAAAAAGCTTCCAAATGGTTTTGAAGAAACAGGAGTAGTTTTGAATGTGTGGCCATCTGTTCCCATGAACAGGATCTGACCTGTCTGTGTGTCGGACTGACTCATACTGTACTTCATCTCAATGACAACAATATGATTAGAGAGCACGTGGGAAAAGCAGGAGGCTTTTCTCTTCCTCGTTAGCTCCATTACCCATTAAGTGGACAGTTTGAGTGAGACCACCAGGACTGCTGGGTGGAACAATGACTGACAGACACTCTCTGGGTTGATTGTAGATTAGCTGAGGCCTCAAGGAGATCCCACCAATGTAGAACAAGGCTAGAGCGTTGGTAATGACCCCCCCCCCCCCCACGCTAATACAAGGCGGTCCATTAAGTTGGGAGCAAATCAATCACTAAGACGGATAATACAAATTCACAATCCCCCTTAGCTCTGGCTTGCCTGGCTAAAACCTAGATTGCCATCTAAGAGCTTTGACTAGTGGAAAAAGCAGGCAAACAATGGGAAGTTTGCCATGGAAAAGGCTGAAATTGCTCAGCAGGACTGCAGAATAAAAGACCAATGAATTAACAGTTATGTTGGCTGTTGGGGGACTGATTAGGGCTGAAATGTATCCTCATTTTGGTTGAAGGAGGGCGACGCACAGACTGTAACAGGAACAGTGCAAGCTATAAGGGCAGAGTATAAAAGTAAAGGGATCGTGACTCTACCTTCACCAAGTGTCCTCTTCAGCAAGTCATGTTTGGCCTGCAGTTTGGAGATGAGATTACTGCCCTCCAGAAACTCCCGGAATTTCTGTGGAGAATTGAGAGTAATTACACAGCGGCCCTGAGTGCCAGCCACAGCAGCCGCTCTTAAGACAGCAATCTACGATAAGAAAGCCAAGGGCAAAGGACGCGCTGAGAGTCTTTTTAAAGCTGTTATCAGAGCATGTCCATCTTCAGACTGGAACAGGATAGCAGTTAGCCTTACAAAATGGGAATATCAAAGATTTCAAAGGGGCTTGGTGCATGTGAGTGTTAAAATTTGCATGCACGGATTAAAGCATTTTAAAGTCCAGATAAATGCTTTGAATTTTTATTCTCAGATTTTTGCAGTAGCTATTAAACATATTATATAAATCAGACATGAGAAATCTGGGATTTTCACTTCTTTGACAACATCTAAGTACAGACGGGCATCAAAGAGAGTCTGTAAGAGAGATTTATTTCTATTTTCATACAGAAATCTCTGAAGTCATTTCCACAAGCGTACGCTCATGTTAAACCACACATCTTTCCTCACCATGAAGTAGAATTGCTCCGTCTCCTGCTGGTTGGCCCTCCTCTTGGCAATGCTGGGTTTGCTGAGGTACGTCTCCGACACGGTGGACTTGACCGACTCTGTGGATCGGCTGTGGTGGAAACACTCGGACACGTCGTAGTCTTCGATCGTCACCATGTCCTGGATGGTGGTCAGGGTGGCCTCTGACGTCTTTTTGATCTGGAGACACACAAGGGATAAGGGGGAAGAATTGAGGAATTAGTCAGAGCAAACACCAGCATGTTTAGAAGCTAGATGTCATCTCTTCACTATCCCCATGTTACTGTCACAGCATACTCAGTGAGTTTCATCACACTCCCTAAAACCCTCTCTTGCTTTCCCATGGCTCTCATGGCTCTCTAAAAAATTCAGGTGTTTCTGACAAGACCCACGTTCCTGAAAATCCACCGGCCCTTGAACATGACTCCAAGCCAAGGCAATCAATTTGCATGCACTCAGAGGGGCAAAGGGGAACAGTGTCTGCTGGAGACGGTACATTCAATCGCAGGCTTTTAGGATTCATTTCCATAACCGCCCTGTCCCTGTCAACAGGAGTGCTTTTGCCGCAGCTTATAAAGTTCAGGACTTGGGAGGGCAAATGAGTTTGTAATAGCTCCGTTAAAAATGTGAGAGACGAAAGCAGATACAAACTGATTGTGTGGACCGTAAAAAAAGAGACTTGCAGTACACAGATGTGATGAGGTATCATGGAGTTTTAAAGCCACTGTTGGGTACAACTGAGACTTTAAGGATAAAGTCTTATTAATAACAGAAAAAAATAAGATATTATAAAAACATAGTTGTAATTTGCATGATTGCCATGTGAGAATAAAAAATAAGCTCTGTTAAGTTTTACTTACAGTAAGCAAAGCAAAACTTTAAGCAAAATGCTAACATCAACATGCTAAAAAATTCACAATAATACTGAAAATAATATTAGTAATGCAAAAACGCTAACATGCTGATGTTTAGCAAGTATAATAACCAAATCCACCATTTTAGTGTAGTGGGTTAGTGTGCTTACATTGGCTAGTTAGTACTTAAAACTATGTACAACTGAGGCTGTATGAATACATACCGACAATATCTTGACTAAATTAAAGTTGTGACCTGGTAATGGGCTTATAAGGAAAGTCACGGGATCACCAAAGTTATTATAATTAATGAGGGAATCACATCCTAAATTTCCTGAAAATCTATCCAATACGGCCTGGCTCTAATATATACCCAATTAAGAATTTAAATGTCCTAATTCTGAGGATTAAACATTTCTTTCATTTACTGTACATATGGTTTATGATGTACAAATGTATTAAAACCAGGGTCAGTCAAGGGTCAACAAAGCCACCACTCCTACCGTATGTTTAGTCAGTGAAATTCATTACCCACCCACCCAGTTTACTTGTTTACAATATAGAGCGACACAAGCTGTGGCCATTTGCAGAACAGGGACGAAAAGGAAGAGATAGAGAAAAAGATAAAGGAGACAAACAAACAGGGGGAAGAGCCTAGAGGCTGCCAAGTGTGAGCATGACTCACTGATGTAGAAAAGCTGCATGGGGAAAGAGGCCACGCTGATGTAGAAACATCAACAACCGGCTCTCAGGAAAGATTCAGCAAAACGCTCCTCTTCATTCGACAGACACACTCTGGGGTAGAGTGAAGTGCTGCGGCTATTGCAGCTTGATTGTGTGTGCTTTTAAAAGCTGGGAGCACCGCAGGTCAACGGGCCCCTGAGTGAGACGCAGCTGGAATTCCTCCTAATTATTCTTAATGGCCTGGACCCCCACTTAAAGGTAGTGACCCCTTTTCTTAGTTATTAAGTGAGTCTGACCTCAGTGCTAATGAAAGAACAAGGTGGATTCCTGGTGTGCACGCATAGACAACAGTGGATTAGCTTGTTGGGTTTTTTTAAACAGCTTGACCTGTGGCCTTCAAAAAACACCTGAAAAGCAAGGTGGACTTCATCCCTTTCATGTGGTACACTGATGGATTACAGTGCTGACACACATGCTTAGGGCACGCAACGTGGATGTATTTAGAATCATCAACCCCATCATGAAGTCAAAACATACTGCAGGTTGGAGCATGGCTAATGACAGTGTGGAAAAGGAAATGAGGGTTCCACGATCATGAATCCTGATCATCATACTCTCTTGTGACAACAGTCGGGGATGTCATTTGGTGATCAAAGGAGTAATTGTCCTCGAAGGCTGCAACTAATGATTATGTTGACGATTAATCGTTTAGTCAATACAATGTCAACACATTTCCCACAACTCAAAGTGCTTTTTTGTCTAACCAACAGTCCAAAAACCAAAGATTCTTCATTTACAGTCATAAATGACAAAGAAAAGCAGAAAATGCTTTCATTTCAGAAAATGTCACAAATGTCTGACTGTTTTGATTGAAAAATGACTGAAATGATCAACCAATTATCTTAATAGTCGGTAACTTATGTTTTTAAGAACAACTAATCGGTTAGCAGCCCTATTTTCCACACAAGTAAGAAAAAAAACCTTCAGTAGACAGCTAAAATACAAAGAAATCCACACCAACACCATCACCTTAAGGTTATGCATTCTAGTTTTTTCCATGGCAGGTCCCTATAATAGGTAACCTCCTGTGACATACAGTCATGTGTTACAAAGTTCTGAGTGTGTTTGCCTGGCAGCCTCATCCATGGTGGCCCCCGTGGAGGCGAGAGGCCTGGCTGTCATCGTGAAGACAGGACTCATGCATGCGAGAGAATCACTCTCCCGGTGAAAAAAGCTGTCGAGTTTATCCATTATTCAGCAGACGAAAAGTTACCAGTGTTCACTGCTGGGCTCAATTACAATGGAGCTTTTACTGAGACACGCTGGGTATGCCCATTAGTCCCTGTAGCTGCACAACAGACCTGCAGAGAAGTCCCCGGGACTGAATTAAGTTTGTTTATTTTTAATAAAGAACCATGACTGTGTTTTTTTCTGCAGTGTTATACAGGCAGCCCCGGCAACATGAGGAGTTTCAGTTTGGCTTACTTACAGTCGGCATTTACTGAACTGAAAATAACTTCTGTTGTGTCAAAATCCAAAATGACTCCACTTATTGGTCGCACTTTAAAATCCGTGTTATTCTGCAGGGCAGCAGTATAGTGTCAGTAATCGTTATTTCGTCATCCATCATCACATCTCAAAAGGCAGACTGCTGTCCACAGCTTTCAACAGACCATGTAGTAAGTGTGTAATCTGCAGATCATCCCGTTATGAGTGCACACACACATTCACACACATACCCACACAGGCTTTGATGTGCTTCCCTGAGATTTATCTGAGGAAAAACAAACACACCCTTCAAAAGGAGATGGTATTAGATTGCCAGAGTTTAGTGTGAAACGTCTTGAGAATACGAAAGAGAGCAGAGGAGGGAAATCAGCCTGCGTTAGCTCCTGTTCATACGGAGGCAAATGAGATCTAAATGGCCCGATTATTACATCTGAAAAAGAGATGAACCACGTTGACTGACTGAGGAGCTGAAATGAGCAATGTCCTCGCAGAGCAGACTTTTTTAATGAAGAAAATTCAATTGTAATTTCCGCAGCGAGGAACCCAGCAGGGCGATGTTAACCCCAACCCCTCATCCAGAGTTTTCTCCTCACATCGCACCCCACCCACCACTGATGCAGAGTAAATTATTCAGCAATGTTTTCTTTCACCGTTTCACGGGAGTCAAAGAGGTTTGAGGAAACAGCTGCACTTCTATTAAGCACTGCCCTGCAGCTTTTCCTGACCGGATAAAGACAGACTCCCTTTCTTTTCTCTCTTGTACATTTGACAGTCGTGCTTGTAGGTCGTTCGCTGAGCTTTGAAAGTTCGTTTTTCAAGGATGTATCTGGCACGATGTTGTCGGGAAGAGAGGCCATCTGGTGATCCTAACACAAGGCAGCAGCGCCCTCCAATTCTGACCCACCAGGACATCCGCTTCAGCGAGGCAGGCGGAAAAGGACACGGTGCAACCATGGCTTGTCATCATACCCTCACACATACACACATATGCACACACAGGGGTGCGTGTGTATGTGCCCAGTTGCAGAAATACTGTACACACTGCAGGCAATGTGAACTGCGATAACACCAGCAGGACTTTTAGCAGTCATGATGCACATTTAACAAGACACTGGGCCTGAATGTATTGTAGGGCCGCAACTATGGTTTATTTCAATCTTTGAGCAATCTGATGATTTTTTCTATTAATAAATCATTGACACCCCAATTACGCCTGGTATTAAAATGCAATCCATATCTGGACACGTTATCCGGATATAAGGAAAAATGCATGTTAATGCATGGTGTAAATGTAAAATAAAGGTTGTTGTTCAAACTTAGAGAGTGAGCAAGCAAGAAAGCTGAAAGTCTAGTTACTGATTAAACATCTATTCTGTGCCATGAAAGTGCCAAAAGTCGCATTACTTAAAAGGCGATAGGGCTGGAAAATGAATGATATACAGTAAGAAATAACTGTGTGTGACTCATCTGTGCAGCGAATCCGCTATTAACAAACCATAAATTTCATCTACTCACAGAGTAGCCAACAAGCCGGTTCTGCAACAAACCAGGACAATCTGACACAATGTTTTTATATAAGGAGAAAGGAATAACTTAATGTATTACATTTGCCAAATTTACAAGATGAGACAATTCATTTTGAATTTGTCACGGACATTGTTTCACAAAGTTTATAAAGTTTCCCCGTACTCATCAACCCACAACATTTCAAGAATTGTTAAGGGAGTCTAGAGGCTGATTTGCAGCTGCCTCCAATTCCTAACGGAGGACAGGGGTCCGATCTCAACGAGGACAATGAGAACGCAATAAAAATACCAGGTGTAAATGCAAAGGCAAGATCGAATATTTTTTTATCCAGATACAGATCCCTCTTTTAAACTGATGATGTAAGTCTATAAAAAGTCAAAAGGAACATCGTACACATATTCAATTTAGAGTGATATACTAAACACATAAACATCTGGCAGGGTGGAACCAGCTCATTTTTGGCATTTTTGTTCAATTAAAAGACTAAAAGAATGATAAAAATCCACAGATTCAATTTCAGTAAATACACCTTTTGATTAATTAACCAGTTATTTCAGGTCTACTAATTACAACTATCAAATATTCCCCCTAAATGCAGCTTTGCTTGCTATCCATTATGTCATTCTAATAGATGTTTTGTCAGTCACTTTCACAAAAGCGTTGACAATAAGATGAGAAAGAATCTGAAGTCGCAGTGAATGCAAAGGAAGTTGAGTGACGTGCGCCTGTGTTTCTGAGTCTTTGTAGCAGGATGAAAGAAAGACAGTGCACCAATGTGGAGGGAGGTAGAGAGAGAGAGGGGATCCAGACAGAAGGCAGTGAGAGCTCATTGAGAGGAAGCAGGTCAGACGTGATACAAAAGCCAGCCTGATGGACGTGATTGCACTCCGAGTTAGTCATGGTTTTTCACCTCCATTAGCTTTAGTTTTATAGAAAATGTCGAGTTACTCAAGCATGCTGCAGACAGATTAAAACAATACAGCCTGAGAGGCAGCGATGCACCTCCAATGTCAAAACAGAGAAACGACAGGACAGGTTTGTGCAAATAAAAGCGAGACAGTGAATTCTACCGGTGGGAGCAAAAAATGGAGGCTTCACAGAGAGAGTTTTGATGGCTACCTGCAGGGCATGAGAGAGGGAGAGGAAAATACAGAGTGTGCAATGTGTGTGCCTGTGTGTGGTGTGCGTACGCAACAACAGAAAACTTTGATTCTTCAGAGATCATCAGAAACTATTCCGTGTCTCACCTTGGATGACTTCTGGCTGAAGTTAACTTTCTTCAGTAGCTTTAACTGTCAGCGTCTTGCACCCAACAAATACCAGCATAACTAAATATTTCGACAAAACCGGAGCAGCAGAGAATAGTTTTGACATGTTTGACATCTCTAAACCCCCACACGCCACAAATACTTGTATAATAAGTTGAATTTATTGCGTTGTTTTACCTCTTCGTTCTCGATCTTCAGAGTAGCCAGGCGAGACTGAAGCTGCTGGAACCTCAGGATGAGCTCCCCGTTCACTGGTGGCTGCACTGAGATCTGAGACACCTTGGGGGGTGAAAAAAAGAGGAAATACAAAGTCAATGATGGGGGAACCTGAAATTACATCCTACTGACGGAACAACGAGGCCACGTAATTTAAACAGGATGCAGGCATCCAAATTCTTCTTCAACTGCAGAGCAAACCGCAGTGACTTTTGCCAGATGAATGCAGACAGCCACACAACAACAGCTAGTAAAAAGACATGATATCAGTGTAGGCAATGCCAGCCAAACAGTAAAACTCACAACACATGTCGAGCTACATGACTGCAGGGTGGGAATTAACACATGATTTGTCAAATTCAGTGCGCTATAAAACCTGATCCAGCATCCCAGACGCACTAAAACGCTGCATTTAAGCCACTGAAAATCAGACCTCGTTAAGTCTGAGACTTGTTTAAATCAACTCCAAATTCACTTCCATGTTGTTCAGTGTCTTGGAAACAAATGCACAACTACCAGAAATTTCATCATCGCTGCTACTGAATTGACTGTATGTACCTCGTCTCCCATGTGAGGCTGGAACTCAAATTTAGTCGGTGGGCAGAAGGCCGTCGGGTACATCTCCATGAACCTCTGTCGGTCACTCCGAGGGTCCAGACTGTCCACAGCATTCTCTATGATGTCAAGACCCTCATGGCGTGATGTCTCGAGGTTGTATTCGGCTGACAGGTAGGTCCGCAGGGCCCGGTTCAGACTGGCATGGTACCCCAAATCACAGCACTGGGAGAGAGGAAGGAAGAGGGTCGCTGTCAGATAGAAAATCTGGCAGATGATCAATTGTAATTAAAGACAGTTTTTAAAACATTACATTTATAAGCATATAAAGGCAAAATCCATGATCATGAAAACAAAAGTGTCACCTAGAAACCAAAATTTAAACACCAGACACAACTCTGCTATGAGAGATTCTACTGGTTGCAAGTCTTCGTTGATGATTCGTTTCCTTATTTTCATTAACAACCTACTGACTATTTTCTGGAATAATTGTTTGGTCTATAAAATGTCAGAAATATCAAAAATGTGATACAATTTCCCAATTTTAAAGCCAATGTTTGTGCCTTCAAATAGCTTGTTTTAATAAAAAATACACATTGGCCTTTTAAGACGACAATTTTCACTAGTCAACAGCCTAGCATTGTCTGAGCCTCTGTGTTGTGTGTTGCCTCTGTGTTACATAATGTTGCCTTCAGGAACTAGTGCTGATTTTTAATAACCAGAACCTTGACCAAGGTCTCTCCTGGGAATGCATGCAAGTCCCAGGCACCCACAAAAACAGACACACACACACACACAGTTACACACAAACATGACATCGTGTGATGAGTGATAGGCAAACAAGATACAACTACCAGCCAGCATGCACACATTGTTTTCAACTATAAAAAGTCTCCTTCATCAATAAACAAATGTGTGTCAGCCTGCACGTACAACTCATGCAGAGTGCACCCCCTACACACACACACACACACCCCGGTGAGATGTGAAGGCTTGTGAGCAAAGCGGAGAGAGGGGTAATTTCAGCGCACAGCATGCTGCTGAATGAAGGTTGCATTTCTCTTCTCTTTCAGTCCTGTCTAGAATGTAGAAACAGCACAGAAAATGGTGCCGTACGTTTATTTCTCTAACAAAATAACAATAACCCAGGTGAGTCAGATCATAAATAAGTCATGTTTATCGGTTTGGTAGCAAATAAGGTCAAACGACCCTGCTTGTAAGGTAGTGCTGAGGGGGGTGAGTGCTGTAGTGAATGGATTAATATCCCACAGCTTTATATGGAAAAAAAGGTTTCAGGTTCAGGACTACTCTCGCTCTCTATTCAAAGATTTTTCAAAACAGTGACAAAATGTCAGGAAAACACAGTAGAACTGAATATAATATGTGGGTTTTTAATAATAACATGAAGAGAAGGAAAAGTGGTAAAGCATAGATTTAATCACAAAAGTTAATAAGCTGCTTTAATTCTGTCCTGCACTGTAATTTCCTTCCCACAGTCTGGTGCCCTACGATCTCTTTTATATCAGGCCTGGCTGCTAAAGTCATCAGTCTCTCCTTTGATGATGAACTTAAATCTCCTCTGAAGGTCTCTGAAACACCCCTGAATCTCCTGCATGCGAAGCACAAAGAATCATAATAAAATCTACCTTAGCATACAGAGAGACGACTCCAAAGTGTGTGTTTTGTTTATGTAAGAGTGTCCTCAGCAAAAACCTTTCCCCAGCAGCATCAAACAAGCCGGTGCTGAAGATGAAGATGTTTCAGAGCAGCGCTGACAGAAGCATGTGGTTTTATATACTTACATCAATTAAGTCCGACAAGTCGTGGATGTAGTATTTGAAAACAGAAGAGTTCGACGCTTCCAGTGTCAGCAGGTACTCGTTCCGCGCTTTGATCGACTTCAGCTTGTTCTCGGAGTACTTGGCTTGACGCTGATGAGAGAATTAGAAGCAAGAATGAGAAAACAGAAAACAACAGAGCCAGTGAGGGGAGGATGAATTTAATGAGTCGAGAATTGCCTTTTTGACAAGTGATTGTGCTTTTATGTCTCTGCACGCACTGCACGTCTCCGAGCTTAGGCTAGATTACTGGCAAAACAACAGCTTCAATAAACATTAGAGGAGAAATAAGTTACATTCTGTTAAAAATAGAAAAAAAGGAACAAGAAGGAAAGAGGAAAAACAACTAAAAACAGCCTGTGTCCTTCACTTCAACTGGGGTGTCTCAGTCAGAGCCATCTGTCTTTGTCCTACACTTCCTCTCTACCAGACAAATATAAGGCCGCTAGTTAGTCACCATCCACTGACCAATGGGCTCTGACTCACACACTTGTAAATCATCCATATTTTAACACTTCCCAAATGCTTTCCAGGAAGAGTCATGCTAAAAAAGGCCATTTAATGGTTTGTCACAGAGATGTAACAGAAAACAGGCCTGTTCTGAGAACAAAACGCCCGCTCGTCTGACAGTGCTTACAGTGTGTTTTTACTTAAGCTTAACTGTGGCCTATGGTTGTAACGTAAAAAATGAAAAATAATAATAATAAATCAGTACAGCCCTACTGTGGTCCAAATAAAGCATATTTCCTTGTGATAAAACCCTGATCAGAAGTTTGGTTAGAAAACACCTAATGGAAAGTTAAAGGTGCAACTACCAGCTAAATTTATCACAAGTCTTCAGGATTGTTAAACCCCTGGCGTTTTACCTTCTCTTTCATCTTCTCGATCTTCTTCACAGAGCTACGCCTCTGGTATTTGTCCTCCATTCGGATGCTGAATACTGGATCTCCCCTACCGATCTGCTTCTCCTCCTGCTTCTCAGCCTCCTTCAACTTGCTCTCAGCACTGATGCTCTCCGAGTGGTACATGTGGTAAGTCTTCATCACCTGGAGACAAACAAAAGTCAATAAGCTAAAAAGAAAATACATTTTTAATGCCTGTTTGACATCATTTCTTCTTTGTTAGTTTTTTTGTTGGCAAAGGGCAACATCCTGAGACTTTGCTGTGTTAGTTGAGTTTCAGCTCACTCTCTTGTGAGGTCAAAGGTCAAAATAATCCATCTTCATAGTCAAGACTGACCCTCTATTATCCACAACTAAGGATTCCATGCTTTGACCCGCTCATTCATTACAAATCGATTCAACTCATCTCGCAGCAGGCACTTCGTCTCTCCCTGAACCACAAACCAAAGACAGATTCTCTCCAGCCTTTTTATATGAGACTCTCATACGACCACTACAACCACAAATCACTGCAGCTAAATCTAACATGCTGCCTTCATTGCTCTGTGTTTGAAAAATAAAGTCAGAAAGGAGATTTGGGTTTGTCCTTTGATTTTGACATGAGGTTATTAAGAGGGGGGTTGGATTACTGGTTAATCAGATGGTTGCAATAAGTTCAGATCCATTTTTGCCACAAGAAGGACTTCTGAGAATTGAGGGCTAACATTTTTAGTTAGGCTTACACGATGCATATGTAAAAAATAAATATTTATTTTTTGAAATGCAAATCATTTAAACTCTTCCTCCCATTGTGTCATCACACTATAGCTATTCAATACAAGGTAAATGCATTACCTTGATGATGAATGACTGATTAGCACTACTTCCTGAAGTGTGAGTCACCATCAAGAGAGGAGGTGGGAGTGGAAGCGTTGCTCACATACTCCATGGATCCATTTAGCAGTGACTCAGTTGTTAAGTAGCAGGTAAACCACGAAACACAAACAATGAGTTCTTGAAGAGGGCCGAGTGATTAAAGTCTTATTAACACTGGCTCAGGTCTTGAGGAGAAAGGATAACGGAGAACAAACACACATCTGCTCTGAGGAAAGAGAATGAATCACAGGCTGTGGGAGAATAACGTGGCCGAAGTCTGTGACGCCAACATGGAGTCATCAGCAAAAAGATCTCACAGACCCTCACAGATGCATGTTGATTAACAATGAGAATTTACAGTACGGAAAGGAAAGGAAAGGAAAGGAAAGGAAAGGAAAGGAAAGGAAAGGAAAGGGAAAGGAAAGGGAAAGGAAAGGGAAAGGAAAGGAAAGGAAAGGAAGACGATCCATGTTTTATACCCTGACAAATTACCGGAGATGTGGAAGAACTATCTCGCAATGTTCACAACAAGGTTATCTAATTAATCAATCAACATACATTAAAAACAGGCAAACTGTTAACATTACAAACAAAGCAAATAAATTGTATTGTGTTAATCTCATCAGGTGATACATTTAACCACAGTTTAGATTAAATCTGTCTGCTGTTCGTCGCAGCAGGCCAAATGTACTGAACTGAGAACAAAGGCAGAAAATATATTCAATCTCCCACAAGAAGTCAGCGATATAGAGCACCAGCGGTTTAACCTGGAATGAACCACCTCCAGCAAATTACAGCTCCACAACCTGTGTATGCAGTACACTTGTCTGCACAAAACCTCAACTGCAGTACGCACACAGAGACTCACCCATCTCTAAATCTAAACATCTGAGTTATTTCTGTACTAGTGGAACAACAGCGCAATGCCTGATTTGTCTGGAGCCCTCTGCACTTGGTGGCCTAACTGGAACCATTTTAAAGATGGGTGACTGACCTTGGGTCCTGTACTCTTCACTTACTGGTCTGGAGCCGGCCGCTGCTGTGTTTACTTTGGTGTTTCTTTTAGAAGGACATATTTAGAGATGGAGCAGACCTGTTATTTCATTGGCGGAGGCTGACATCGGGGACTGAGGCTGTCTGATGCAACAGCTTAACAGTATGTGTTAGTGAATATGTGTGTGTCCTCCCACAGGGGCTAAACGAGGTCAAATCTGGAGTGTGGACTGTGGTGAGAGTGACACACATTGAGTTTGGAGCTACACGCTGTTGTGTTTGGAGCAGTACTGCCATTGACTGGAAGTGTAACCACTGCCGTCTTCTATAGTGTCAGTCAATCTCTTAGGATGCAACATTAACTGCCACAATATGTATCTCTATCTGTTTACCTCCCAGATTACCATGCCAATCAATGAGGATGCTTAAGTGAATGTTGGTGAGGAATGACATGGTTGACTGAACACAAAAACACAGATGTATATGTTAAAAGGGCTGAAAAATGACTGAATATATAAAATTATGAATTAATTAATACATTTTATCCTTACTGCCTGATCAGTGTTTATCGCTTTTGATGCCTGTGAGTGACCTAAAGTAGCCTATACGACACTATAAACCCATAGCAATCATATAAACAACTTGACGTATAAGTAACACAATAAAATCAAGCCTCCAGTCATCCTGTCTAAGAATACACCAGCTTCTAATCGTCCAACAACATGTGGCATTAAAGGCATTAAAGTAAGGCAGTAGTCTAGCAGACCTGACTGGGGCAATTAAGGCAGTGGAATTAGCTATTGATTCATGATTTAAGTACCCTTCTCCTCCAAGGTCGGAGATACACGCGGACAAACTACTTACAGCAAAGTCGTTGAACAGAGGAGATGAAGTGGCCTTTATAGAAACCAGACTCTGTGCAGCTTGTTTGATGCATAAGTTTGATGGTCTGGTGAAATGTTACTAAGAGAAAATTGAACCTCTGTGTTCAAAGGTCTATGTTTACCATTTACTCAAAATATAGATGATGGGTGTCCCTGTACATTAGTGGTCTGAGGCGCATACCATGTAATCGCAACATCCCTGATTCGATTACGACTGCATGTAATCTCTCTTTAGCTCTCTCCCCAGGCTTTCCATCTGTCTCTGCTTTCAACTATTACATAAAGTCAACAATGCACAAAATAAATCACCTTAAAAGAAGAGACAGAAAATTTATTCGGAGAGCTTCTATTTGGCTCCAGCCCCCTGGTGTGGCTTTGCATGAATCTGTTTAGAAGAGCAGCTGATAAGAGCCATTAAAAACAGAGAAGATGAACTCTGATGAGTCGAGCAAACATCAAGTCAATACTTCACAGTTTGAATCACCAGTTCATGAGATTGTGTTTCAGTCTTGCTATAAATGAAATTAGACAGACTTTCCCTACAGCTTGAGCAATCTTTAGTATTTGTCTTTTTGCTTAAATGTTTAATATTTGATCCCTTAGGCATGTTGAAGCCACAGGGTTTAAGACTTCAAGCTGTTACAAGCAGTTAGAAGCTAGTTAGCTCAATGCTGTAAACCAGTCTCGACCACAGCAAAGACCAATGTACTTAAGTGCATTAGTTAGAGAAAAAGAGGGCAGTCATTACTACTTACTGTGTATAGCTCATTTAGGACCTTCATTAAGTCTTCCTGGAGCTGAAAGGCTATTTCCTTACTCTGAAAAAGAAACAGAAGAAAAAACACAATGAGATCGTTACAACAAATTACATACAATTAAATGCACAGAACAACTTTTCCTAAACAATAATTATAGTTAATACAAAGCAACACAGTAGCACCATTTTGTCAGTCCTGTCTGCAAAGATGAATTTACATCATAGACACTGTAGCAACTACTTTTATTGAAAACTGGAAAAGACTGTTCAGCAATTGCACATTACTGTTATACTATACTGTATATACATATATACATATATATATATATATATATATATATATATATACACACACATACATACATACGCATATATATCTATTTATATATTTATATACACATACACACATATATACATATACATATATATATATATATATATATACATATATATATACACATATATACATATATATACACACATATATACACATATATACACATATACACACATATATATATACACATATATATATATATACACACACACATATATATACACACATACATACACACACACATATACATACATATATACATACAGTACATATACATATACATATACATATACACACACATACATATACATATATATAAGTTTGCTGGATATTACGATTAAAAGAGCACAATGTAGTTTTGCAGAAGAAATTCAGACGCAGAATTTTATCATTAACAATTACATTAATGAGGTAATAATACAAACTCTTTCCATCTAATCTAATCGAGTTGTTCTCAAACGAAAATAAGGACACCAGAACACAGTTTGAAGCTAGAAAGGTGGCAGGGTCCACCACATTTAAGCAAAGTAAAACAGAATGAAATTATGTTGTCCTTCAAGGTCAGCTTGTTTAGGCATAAAAAAAATGTCAATGTATATCTTTCTTCTCGGATTAAAATTTATTTCCAAAACTGTGTAATGCACCGTTAATAGTGGACAACCACCAGACATTGACCTGTGGTTTGAATGGTACGAACACACAACAGAACCATGATTTATCATCCTGCTTCCCATGCAGGTTTGTGTTTCTGTGTGAAAGTGGTATCAGTGTCACGGCGGCTTTTCCACTCAAATCACCGAACACAGCTTGAGTTTCACCATCCACATGCTCAACACATTATCTGCCTTCTACGCCTCAATGTGAAAGATTTTTCCCAAATATGTTAACTCAATCAGCCATGCCACAAGGCTGAGTCAGTAATACTATCACACACACACACACACACACACACACACACACACACACATTAATGCATCTCATGGTCGTGGGATACAGTTTAACTGTGATGCCGTGATGGATTTAGAGGGGCTTTCACTATTAATTCAACTATGGAGCTCCCATATTTCCTTCACACTGACTTATATACTGTATCACATGTTCATGAGATTATGAGTCATGACAATGAATGTTTGATCTCTCTCTACTACGTTGATACCACGCGCTGCTACCTGGATGATGTTACAGCCTTGGCCTGCACTCCCAGTCTTTCTTTAACCCAATTATCCTCAGACAAATCTCATTCTGGGAGCCGCTCCCAGCAAAAGGCTGGAGGAGTGTTCTGAGATGGTATTGACCAGCTAGTGTAGTGGGATAGAGTGGTGATTTACTTCTGATCGAGAATGGAGTACACTGCAGATTGTTTAAAGGGCAATGGTGGTCAAAAATAAATTAAATCTACAACTGAAATCAAAAGGTACAGTATTGAGTGATGTTTTTATGAGTATGTCCCCATTTCATTTTTGACATGAACATGCGCACACAAGCACTGGTGTCAAGCTATTACGCTGATTAGTGTTGAACAGCATTGGAAAAAACTGACATAGCAACATTTTTATTTTCTGTGATATATATTGCAGTATGAAAAAAATCAGGAATTTTGGTTCATACTCATGTCTGACAAATAATTATAGACATCACCAAAAAACAGATTTTTGGAAAAAAATCAAAGACAACAACTCAATTTAATAGACTTATTTCAATAGGTATATTAAATCAAGCAAGCAAAACAATACTGGTTTGGGTGTTCCGTGTGAAGGATTTGTCCTTCAATCCACTCGGTAAAGACTCCATTTAGTTTTCTCCACAACCCCAAAACAGTTGAGTTAAATCCAGTTAACAACCACAAAAACAACTCAAAACTTCAAAATCCACAAATCCCCATAGACAGCTCTGCTAAGATGGTCAACTTCTGCAGAATTGCAGATGAACCCTTAAATTGGAGAAAAATGTGTGAAGTTATCTTGTAATCAGTCATGGAAAATGAGAATAGTGCGAATCACAATGTGTCATTTAAAATTGCGAAAAAAATGGTTTCGCAAACAGAAATGAATTCAGTGCGTTTTTAAACCTTGGAGAAACACACAATGCATTTTTGGTGAGATATACTGAATGTAAACATATTTTTCTGTTTGTTCACAAGGAAACTCTACAGGGAATATGTTGTTTTCCACAGTGCAAAAAGTTGATTTCTGAGACATTTCTGAGACATGTTTTTATGTTTGTTGCAATTCATAACAACCAGAATTTGTGAGTAGGTGTCTACTGGTAGTAGCTTCAGGGTCCAGAGCACACAGTGAGGTAAGCTGAAACCAACCGACTAACAGAAGGACCACATAATCACAAATGCAACAGATTGCTGTGTTACATTGTGTGCATTTGTTTGTCTTGGAGTTGTTTACAAGAAACTACTACCGCCAGTAGTTATCAAATCCTGAAGCAGTGTCCTTGACAACGATGCCACAACATCGAACAATGATGGGATTTCCTGATTGAGATTAGATGAGTCACGTATCCTCTGTTACCTTGCACACATGTGGCCTCGTAGGGTTGTTGGCAACAGGTCAGGGACTCTATTGAGGTCAGACAGCTAATTGATTCAGGTGAATTTACAAACATGTTCCTTCTGGTACACAATTACACCATTTTTTAGCTCTAGGACTCTGCTGACCTGTCAACACCCTAACATTTGAAGACAGAAGCAACGTTGTGAAAACTAGAGTGAACAAACACCCAAACCCTCCCTCTTGTTCCTCACCAGTCACTGACAGGTCAAGCTGCACGATGTCCAAGGATGTGAATAGATAGCAAAGAGGATTATGCTCTCTGTCACCGCCTGCCAGGCTGGTGAAATAAGAGTGTCGAGCTGGGTGACCTGGCTGATTGGCATCTTCCCAACCAGCACCTTGTCTGTCAGTTCCCTGTTTTGTAACTCTTACCTAATCAGAGGGCACACAGCTTGCAAGCCCGGATAACCAGAGCTTTAGAAGCACCAAACTTGGCAAGAGTCAAACACAGACACATTTGAGAACGGAGGTTAGATAAGGGAGCGACAGAGAGGTCTCGAGTTAAATTACACTTATAATTGAGGTAAATTATAGGATGACTTAGTGCTTGAGTGTAAAATGGATCCATAATTGTATCTTGCAAAAGATGACAGTAGCATATTTTGAGTAAACTGACTATCAATTGTGGATTCTTACATATTACAGAGATCATAAAGATATATGCCTTCTCCTGTGGGAAAATCCATTAGCAACTTTCAGTTCAGAGGACAGAACCTTTGACTATCAGTCAGATTCAACAGCAGTTAGCGCTTCTCCATTGAGAAAGCTGGGAAGTGATCCAGAGCTCAATGAAAAGCCTTCTCATGGATCACATGAGCTGTGAGAGGGTGTGTGTGAGAAAAGTAAAGACAGAGATGAAAGTAAAGGGGCTCTGCATTCAAGACATGATTAGAGTGCTTTCACCAGAAAAGCGACACGTAACATAATGCTTTAAATAACTGCGAAAAAATCTCTCCTTTCGTTGCTAAATGTAAAACAGACACTGTACACCTCAAATTACAAGCAATAAAGGCTCTTTACTAAACGCTGTGTTGTGTAACTGATGTTGCTGATTTCATTTGCACAGCTTACCCCTTATCACACTGAAGGAATCTCAGCTGGGGGGTTTCCAATTTGGTTTAAATTCATTAAAAAGATCCTCCAAATGGGTTTCCCCTTTAAGCACATACCATCTGTATTCCAACCACATTTGAAAGATGAAACAACCCCAAAGAGGAGAAACCATGTCAGCCTTTGGGGAGTGGTGGGTTTCAAATTGCCACTGACATTAATCATGGTATAGAGGTGGCGGTTGTATACCCTGTGGGGCCCTGTGTGTTGGTGCTTAGCTTAGATCTGAGTGCCTTGTCACTATAACACAGACACACAACTAAGGTACGCAGGAGAAAGTCGGACAAGTTCTTAGCTGATGTATTTTTTTAAGATAAGCTTCGACCAAGTTACATAAATATGTGATCCTGTTATTTAAATGTCAAAAGAATAGTGGAACATTTTGGGGAATTAAAATAATTTGTTTAATTTACATGTGAGATAAGCAGATCAATGTTTGTTCATTGAGCACAGAGCTGAAGTCAGGAAGACTGAGCAGACTAGAAACGGGGGTAAACAGCTAGCCTGGCTTTGTACAACGACAAACAACTATCTTATTTACACAAACTATCTCGTTTGTTTAGCCTGCACATGAACAGAAATGTAGAAAACAACAATTTATGGTTTTAGGGTGCGTTACATGTTTAAGCTTACAGTTCAACCATCTGTCAGCACGTCTATGCAGTTTCTTTGGCTATAGCACAGTTTTCCACATACGGTCGATGAGCACAGGTTTTGGTTGAAACAAAAAGGCACAATGGTACCAAACCTGGCAACCTTGTGATGACAAAAAGACACAAAAAGAGGAGGCTGTGCACACTCACTGCACCAGGCTGTTGAAAATGAATAAATATTTATACGACAACACTCCCTTTAAAACCACAGATCGACAATGTCAAATTTCTCTTTGTGTACAGGTTTAAGTGTGTTAATTAGCATGAGAGGTGTCAGGAGCGGCTAGCCAGCTAAACACATCCTGACTTAAGCTCTGCACTGACATGAAACCAGTAGTGATCGTCGCATCTCAATCCCCCACTACTCCAAGACACTTCAAAATCATGTGTCATCCTCACCTGATTAACACCTGGTGCAGGCATCACGTAAGTCATAAATGCACGACAGGCCACAGCACTACTCAAAACACAGGTTTTACTGATAACATTAACGATAGCTCTGATCTGTTCAAGTGGCCCAGTAATTTGTGACAGTGTGAGACAGCATGAGCAATACCAGGACCCTGAAACTGAAGCAGCTAAATGGAGCTCTGCCATAATACGTTTTATTACATCTGTGCTTTTCCTACCATGAAATGTCAAACTGTTTTCTGTAAGAATGCATGTTAAATAAACACTATCCAGCACAAGCTTTGCCTGTGGAAAAGTTCAAAACTGCCCCTGGAAATTCACCTCGTAGCTGCAGCCACAGAATGTGACTTCCATAAATAAAACAGGGCAGAGTAAAACAAAGAGCCTGTTGTATGAATAATGAAAACTGAATACATGTGATAAGATCTATTCAAGCATAAAGACAGTAAGAAAGTGAGGTCCACTACTTGACTCTTGTATTCAAACAAAAAAGCCCAAAAAGGGGTGTTTTCTAAAAGAAGTTTGCAGCTGTTTGAAAAAGTGACCACAATGCAGCACTGAAGAAACAAATGCACATGCCAAACTGCAAACAGGTCAACCAGAGGATGTTGACGAAGACAACAGGGCTACTCTGGGGTCCTCCTCTGCTGTTACACCTCGCAGCAGGAGACTTAAGCATACAAGGAAATAAAAACACAGGTCTTTGATGTGCTGGAAGGATGACAACAGTACAGCTGTCTCGTCAAAGCTGTGAGGGAGCCCAAGTAACATGGGAGACTTCTCTGTTGTTTGTGCCTCGTTACTGAAGCTCTGCTGAGATCAAAGGCTCAGGGAAGCTTTAATTAGAGGGCGAGTGGTGTCTCGGGTCTCCTATGAACCAGGACCTCCCACCAGTCTGCCGTTTGTCTGCACAATGTCACCTGATCCACTGAAAAACTGCATTGCAAACTTTAAAAGGAAGAACCCTGCAGACTGTGACGGTTTGGCAGAGTGTATTCAGCATTACACTATGAAATGTAAATCAGCATTGAAGGTAGTCTATCAATATGATCATCAAAGTGTTGAGTCAGTGGAGGCAACGAGAGTTACATCTGAAAAATGACTGTTTCACATCTGGCCTCATTAGCAGAACCATAAGCCTTTAAACACTATCAAAAGGAAATGACTGCTGCAGCTTCCTGTTTGTGTGTTAGGGGTTTGGGTGAGCATTAAAAGACCACGCCCCCATACAATCAGATGAAACAACAACCATTAAGAGATGTAAATTAGTCTGAGAAGGAGTAAAAGAGTCCCACTTTTACTTTTTGTACAAGCCAGGGTTTAAAGTGAAACAGCGCAAAAAGAGAAAGAATGAGAGGAAAATCAGGGATAGAAAAAGTCGCACAAGCTAAACTGACACAAAGGCGCTCCGCTGAAGAAAAGCCACTTTGTAATTTAGGCCTGTGGTGAATTCATGTGTCTCCTGCAGCATAGGAGCTCATAATCTTCTAGGGAGTTGTCGTCTTTGTGGTGGAAAAGGCAGTAGAGGCCCGGTTTCAGCCATAAAGCCGCAGTCTTCAGACGGGAGAGTGAAGGCATACTGATCTGAAACTGTGGTGACCAAGGTTCCTCTGCTCTAATTCACAAAACTACACCACAGGAGCCCAACTGAGTTTCATCCCATCAAACGTAAAGCTGAATATATACTGTACATATCCTGCATGCATATCATGCAACTAAATATACTTTGTTGTCAGATGAATGGGTTAATTGAAAGTGAAAGACTGTTTGCATAACATGAGTGAC
Source organism: Pagrus pagrus (assembly GCF_965226575.1). Classification (NCBI taxonomy): domain Eukaryota; kingdom Metazoa; phylum Chordata; class Actinopteri; order Spariformes; family Sparidae; genus Pagrus; species Pagrus pagrus. The sequence continues at coordinate 27,390,605 of NC_140194.1, forward strand.
TGGAGACTCTGCTGCCCGATCTGACCGACAAAAAAAATCTGGATCGCGTTAGTGGTGAGTTCAAACTCCTGTTTTTGTTGATCAAAGAAGAGTTACATCTGACCCCTTCTAGCAGAGGTCAAACATCAGAACAGTAGAAAGAAAAAAAAAAGGTTGAAGGAGTCAACAAGAGACTTCAGGAACATATAGACACAGGGAAATGGTAACAACAGTAGGCTACACAGATTGTCTGTGTATAAAACTGCATTCACTAATGAAATTGAATTTTTGTTATAATCCTACACATTAAAGAGAGAAAATACAAGTGTTTCAATGTGTTTGCATTGTCTACTTATTGTGTATAGACTTTTCGGTGTATAAACTTGACCTGGATAATTTCTTCTGATCACAATATTACCCGTAGTGTTTACATCGGTAACAAAGAACGTCACCAACACAGCCAACATGATGTGAGAATAACTAACAGGGTCTTCCCAACTATTATTTGACTTAACATTTTATTCATTATTTTAGTTGCAAAAGTTCAGTTGCTCTCTTAAAGGGTGTACCTGCATTATTATGCACCATTTTATCAGTGGAATAAAATAGTCTTGTAATGACAATCATACTGTGTATTGCAGTTATTTTTGGTACAATATATTGCCCAACAAAAGTGTTGCATCATCTCTGACCACTAATCACCTTTATTTTCAACCGTAATGGGAAATGACTTAACGACCTCAAACATTGCATCACACCAACTGTTACATAACCTAATCTCCAATGTGGTTTTGGCAGCCATACGAACGTATCGCGATTGAAACACTTCCATTGCAGAATACAGTTGTTCTATCTTGAACAAAATGTGGGTAAAGTGTGTATAAACCCCGTTTTCAGAGGCACCCTGACAATCATATTTAGCTTTACTGTGGTCACAGCCTACATGTATTTTCCAGTCTCACCTTCTTGAGTAGTCGCGTAGAGTCTTCACTGATCTGCATGAACCTCATGATGACGTTGTTGAGGTAGATGTCGCTCAGTGTGGCGTGGTCCTTGCTCTCCCTCCTCACCTGGTTCAGCAGCAGGTACCAACAATTGACTGGGGACAGCAGGTTCTGGTCTTTCCTACATGAACCAGGGAAAGAGGAAGGTGTCAGATCAGTTGTCAAAGATCTGTGTGGAAAATTAATATTCTGATTCCTCATTTATTTTCATGTTACTAATGAAAATAAGAAAGAAGACGACTCAGTGTGTCTGACAGAAAGGGAAGGTTTTTATAATGACTCATGATTTTCTTTGATGCACTGTCCACATTTATTAACAAGAACAAACATGATCACAGACTTTAAACCCACTCCACAGTTTTGCAGTATTACCTACATGTGTTTATGGTTTGTGTCAGTGCATTCAAACATTTCCCTGCATGTTTGTATCCACCTTAATGTCTCAGCCCTAATTTTTTTAGACAATATCTGTCAGTTTCATAAGGAGATTGTGGCAGTTCCTTCACTGGCAGGATGACTACAAACACCTCAAGTGCACCAGAGCCAATTATAGAAGCAGAAGAGAGATGCGTCATAGGCCTCCCTTGGTGTTAAATGTCCCATATACTGCTGGTTCTGGACCTAAAAAGCTCTCTGTATATTACATGGCCACCGCAGTTAGGTTAGAAATACTTTGTATTAGTGACATTTCTGGGGCAGAGCTCTTGCAATGCTATAAGCCAAACGACTTCCTACAACCAGGGAAGAGTGTATCACAGGCTTTAAATACACTGAGTGGAATGAATTGGAACTGGAGAAGCTATGGATGTATTTTAAGTAAAGTTGAAATGTAGAAATATGTATGAATTGTGACTGCAGAAGACAGACAAGCAAGGGAAGAGCGATCGCAGCAATGAGGGATGATAGAGATCTGAGGCCAAAAGAGCTCAAGAGTAACATAGTGAAGCCTGAGAGCTGTTTCCTGTGCTGTGTGCTGGCTGCTTCCAAGCTAACTGTAGAACATTGTCCAGGCCAGAGCAAGCTGAGGCCCTGCGTAAGCACAGGCCTACATGCTGACTTCCTCTGGGTTAATCTATAACATTCCTCCTGCCTGCTAAGAACAGCATAGAATGTGAGCGTGTGTGTTTGGGAGAGGTTTTATGGTTGGGTCTGGGGTCAAGTCTTGCAGGAACCATATGGAGACTCGCCTCTGCTCTCCTCTCACAACTCTAGTTTGCATAGACAGGCAACACTTGTCAACACAACAGGTGAAACTCGGCACTCGGCGAGTGACCCTGCCCTGAACTAGCCTTGAGCCCAGCGCAACATCTGCTGTAGGAGCAAAAAACGAAGCATTTCCCCAAATGAATAACTGATACACACATTCCAACCAGCTGATATGTTCCCTGAGAATCTGCAAAAACAGGAAGCAAACTACATTTGATAAAGGCAGAGCCAAACATGCCAACATGAATAACATCTGAGAGTGTTTTTCAAAGACGCAGGGAAATCTGAGAATGAAAAAACTGATTTTAGCTTAAAACTGAGTGATGTGCTGGTGCCACATACCCAGGCTACAGGACATGTGCAAAAGGGGTAGAAAGCTAGAAAAAGAGAAAATAACTGAGGCAGTCCCCGAGCTATCGCAGCAGGACTGCTGGACAGCATCACACAGGGACATGCTGTCATAGAGCAATTACCATAAACCCTTTCTGCATTATGTATTAGCAGAGTGCTGTACTTCCATTCTACAGCACAGAATCTAGATACGTGAAGGCAGCACGCTTGTATGTGTTTATTAATTCATGCTGACTTTTGCATGTGCTGATGCATAATGTCCAGGTGTCCACTGACATGAAGCTGGACATGGTACTTTGTGAGTCTCTGCAGAGCTGCATAAAATAATCTTCAACTTTAGATTTCTAAAGCAATCATTTGCTTTTGCCCGGTGCCCCTCTGCCTATCTCTGACCATTCTGTCCAGGTGGTGCCAAAATTAAGTTGATTTGATTGGAGATGCAAAACAATTTAAGCCTATTGGCAGGATTAGCCAGAGAGTTTTGCTCTTTGCTTCATCCCACCTTATTGCTCAAAGCACAGCAGGAGTCCTCACTGTGAAAAGTTTGGCCTAATTCAGCATTAGTACATGCACAGGTCCTCAGTATGCTACACAATAGTCAACAAAAGCAGCACTCTTCTTTCACATTAAGTTAATTTTTTCAAATGAATGGTTACTTCAAACACAGCAATGACCCAGAATTCATAAGAAGCCAGTCTAAGAATAGAATAAAGGAGCTGTGTCACATGTCAGATTTGTAAAAGTTACAGAAGTCACCGAGGTAACAAAGGGTTCCCACAAACACATTATCAGTTCTTAAAGTACCTTGTGTGTTTGTTAATGGGCTGACCTACTAAATCCAACTGGAAGGCCTGAACGAGAAAACCAGGGGGCTACTGACATCGGCCGTGACGACAAAATAACCTCTGGGAGTTGCTTACCCTACATAATGGCAGGAAAACTCTCAAATGTCATCATTTCCCCCTCAGCCAGGGCAGGAACTGGGTCAGACAAACTCACAGACAGATAGACGGCCCCCTGAGGGTCTGACACACAGGTATGAAAGGGGAAACTAATGTCCAGCAGAGGCAGGAAGGGACCTAAGTGAATTAGCAACTTACAGCCTATCAACTTACTTTCCTATCAATATCTGTGTGCTCTAATCATTCCTGCAGTTAAAATCCAGGAGTCAACGTCAACATGCTTGCACTCTCATGCAGTAGCAGGATGCTGACAATGATGGATAAATACCACTTGAGTATGCAGGGCATTGAAACAGGAGCCCTTATCAGCATCAGAGGCAATAGGTCCTCCAGTGCTGTACTGATAAAATCTTTCATTAAAGAACTGCCGCCTTCATAGCTGCAGCATAGTGACTGGCATTGACCTGTTATGTAAGTGTGTAGCTGCAAAAGAAAGTGATCACTGAAAGTCCAATTTGGAGCAAGCCTATTATGTAAAGTTAAAGTTTGAAATTTCAAAGCAACACGGTGCAAAAACTAATGAACTATTCCAGTTTCATCTTGTTTGGTGAATGAGTGAAAACACTAATAGAGTCAAATGAGAATGGTGTCAACAGGTTTCTCCCCTTGCCACAGCTGAATGATCTACAGATAGTAATGCCTTGCAGCATATACAGTATGCAATGGCAGCATGTTGTACACCTTCTTTTTATCCTCACAGACAAAGCGAGGAAGTCCCTTAACCAGAAACTTAATTCTGGATAAAGCACCCTATTTAAAATGATCCTAGCTGTGGCATTGGTATTATAAATAATTCAATGATTCCTCTGGTAACCATCTCCGTGTCCCTCCCTGAACAAACTTTGCATAATACTGTATCTGGTTTGTGCATGTGTGTTTGTGCGAGTGTGTGTTTAAGAAGGAACGGGGGCGATAGAGGAGAATGTTAGCTCTTATTTGTTCATTTGTGTGTGTGTGCGCGCGTGTGTGTGTGTGTGTGTGTGTGTGTGTGTGTGTGTGTGTGTGTGTGTGTGTGTGTGTGTGTGTGTGTGTGTGTGTGTGTTCTGCAAACAGGCACAGAGGCACAAATGGACTCGGCAGGCAGGACTCAATGGCTCTTCCACAGAGTGTTGCTGTGGGCAGGACACTGGGATGTGGGTCTGTTGTTTTGTTTTCTCACAGGAAGGAAAAAAGGAAAAAGGAAGACTCTAGTGGAACTTTTTCCTCATAGTCATTAATGGCCATTTAATGTCTTAACCCACAGATGCATATCATACAATCACTAGCGGCTGCCGTCTTTTCTGCTGCTGACATCCTGGAAGCTAAAAGCACCAAATGCTTTCAAGAAGCCATTATAAACAGCTCACAGAGACGTGTTGCTCTTTTGACCAACATGGTGTCGAACAGCATGCATTCTGTAGAGTTAGCTAACTTGATTTTATTACACCTATTATCAAGCTTAACTAGAACTCTCTGCTGCTTTTTCCATTACTGTGTGTTGCATTTAGAGTTTTCTCATGGTAACGAAGAGGAAGAACTAAACTTGCATAAGTTCTCTTCGTATGTAAGTCTGGACCAAGAAAACAGTGTTTGATTAAAGTATGATTGTAGGCAATGTTGTGTTACACAATCTGGCCAGTCACTCTAAATAGGAATCTGTGTTAATCTGCTCTTAATTTTTTCTCTTTAAAGTGGTGCAGATAAGTCTTGGTTGTGTGTCATGATGAATGTTTTTAAAAGTGCAGTAGTTCCAGTCCCCCAAATCTTAAAGTCATGCGTCTTTAAAAAAATCCATCTTTACTTTAGAGTTGACATCATTAGTCTTCCACTGCTGTCTTGCCACCAGTTTTGTCAGACTGAGACACAGAAGTACAGCTCGACACAGGGCACATTCCCTGAAGCGAGATGGATTCCTCTCCAACAAGGAGCTGGTGCAATACTTCCACAGGTGACAGAAAGTCTGTGCTTCCTGTTGAACACTAACTTTATTTCACTACCATAGAGAATTCAGGACTTTACTCCTACTCTGCCAAAACTTTTTCCTCACTCAGAGAAACCTGAGAGAAGCAGATTTAGACCTGAATAGGATATAACACATTTGTGCTTAAAGACAGACACCTAGATCTGATGCCTAGTAGGGATAGCAGCAGCTTGGTCATGAATACCAACAAACATAATAAATGGCTATGTTTGCAGCTTGTTGGGAAGCCAGTGGGGGATCATGTCTGTGTTGCTTCAATAGCAACACGGCCTGTACAGAGCAGGTGGCAAGATATAGCATCTAATGCTGCAACTAAATATTATTTTTAGAGCCCAACCGATACTCAATTTAGTAGTAGGAGTGAAAAAATTAAGCAGATGAGAGCCCAACCAGTTGGTCAGCCTATCGGCCGGCCTATAATCATTTTCATTGTCAAAATGTTAATCAGTGTGTCCCAAAGCCAAAGATGTCCTCAAATGAGCTGGGTACTCTAAATAGGTGGGGAAACTGTCTTCCAAACAACCTAAACATGTCAGACATAGTGTACATTAACACACTGTTGACTGTAAGAATGACATATTGTCAACTTGTCTCAACATCAGTTTATACACCTGATTAAAAAATGCAGCTACGCTAACAGCCACAGCAGTGGCCCCCTGTTGAATGCTGCTTGTCTGGACTAATTACCATCAGATTTAGCTGCTCATTTTTAAAGCAACTTAAGCATTTTGCAGCTCTGCCAAACTAACCTGTCATATGAATGGTGGCTTAAGGCTACATACAGACTAAAAACACCACAGAAAAGCCTGTCCAATGAAAACAACCTAAAGAATATGGAGAACACAGAAGCCTTACTGTACGTGTGTTGTTTATGTGAATACAAAAATATAGGCCACATGATTTAAAACCCACAGGAAAGTTTTTAATGTTATTCAGACGTCTTGTATTTACTTAAGCAATATGCTCCTTGGCACTTGCCAAATGTTTAACCTGTGAATGAAGTGACCAGACTGTACATCACGCGATGAAAACCACAGAGCGCCATACCAGACTCCCTCCGCCAGTCATACACATGGGCACACACAGCTGCTAGAGCCATCGGAGCTGCAGACAGAGAGCGGGGGCTATTTGCGGACGGCGAGGACAAACATACGTTTTATTTTCGTTCCCACCACAAGTTCAAACAATATGCTAATGTCTGCTTTTTCCATGAGGAGACTCCTACAGTGTAATAAGGCCAAAGTCTACAGCATGCTTAACTGTGTCAAAAAGTCTCCAAGTCAAACTGTGATGATGGAGACAGACGGAGAAATGAAAAGGTGACAGACATAAACTTCTTCTAAACCGTTTTATAAAGACTCTCATTTCATCAGATCCTTTTTTCCACATGTACCTCCACAGCCAGGTTAACTCTCTATGAGACAGAGACTGGATGAAATTCAAGGTTTAGTTTCTTCTTTTTTACTTCTCTAAGCTTTTTCATAAGAGTTACAGTCACACTGTTCTGTTGTCAGAGAGCATGTACAAGTAGGGCCAGGTATTGAGACTAATTACTCTTTCAGTATTGACTTGACATATATGAAATATTTGAATAGTAAAAATAATCGAAAGTTGGCATCAAGTGCTTGTTTAAATTCTTAGTCTTGTTTTTTAAATATTTCACAAAAGATAGACAAAAGATACAAAAATACAAAAATCAAAGAGTTAAAGTAAAAAAGTTAGAGAATCGTCACCACTGTGATGCTTTTCTGTTTCCTTTGACTATGAAATAAAGATTGATATAGCTCATCTTCACAGTAATCCCATTAGAATATTATAGATCCTTTCAACATTGCACTGAAATGCAGTATGACTGGCTGTCTCAATAAAGTAACTTCTTATCATAAATTAGACCAGCAAACTATGAATGACTCATTTTGAGTATTCTCAGGCCCATACATGAACCCAGAAGACAAATTGAACACAGATAATCAGTAGGACTGGGTCTTTTTACTTGTACTGCTGGTGGTCCTTGGTGCTGCGTGTCTTTGCCATGAAGCGTTCAGCCAGTTTCTCCAGGTTTCTGGAGTACTCCATCTCAATTTCTGCCTTCTTCCTGAAGAAATCCTGCAGGTCCTGCAGCAGCTGGACCCTCATCTCTGTCTGCTGGTCCAGACATTTCTGCTGCTCCACCAGCTGTGCCCGAATCTCTGAGAAGACCCGAGAAGAGAACAAATAGATTAGGATGGAGCAGGAACCTGAAGGCTGAGGTTTATAAATTCTAGAAATGTAGAATATCAGAGCTACACAAACTCTGGTTTTATATAGCAGACACTGTGTCCAACTTTATGGCATTTGTTTCACAAGAACTCCATCTTTGACCGAGCATAGTTACTGTAGTATAGACACCATGACACAGAGCCAGACAACCGGACAAAAGATGAGGGTTCCATGTTTTAGGTCGGCCAAAGTCGCAAATGTTTACCTCTTAAAACTTTTCAACATGACCACAGCTCTTGAAAAAAAAAGCTAATAAGGTGCAAAACTCAAGAGTTAAAAATCAGCATGCCAACATCTAAAATCTATCAGATTTATAAGACAAAGAACAGTCGGGTGAGTATTTATAGTGCAGCACATCTACACATCTACACATCGACTACTACAGAACAGCCCAATGCAGCTTATTATTCGTTAGTTAAGGGACATCTTGTAGAGATGTGAGGTTGGCAAAACTGGTCTCAGGTGTTTCATTAAGGCTGAAAATAACTCCAGGATGAATGGAACCTGATCCCCAACACATCCAGAGTTACAGAACAGGCCACACACGCACACGCACACACACACACACACACACACACACACACACACACACACACACACTCATCAGTGCCTGTGACTGAAAACCCAGGGCACTTAAGAAAGCAGAGGGGCGACAGCAGGCCTCGCTTAAACAAGTTGTATGTGCAGGTAAATTACCCTCTGAGGTGCCTTCTGAGGATTCATGCCTGTCAGTGCAGCCCTCATTTAAATTTTACATCCTCAACAGGACAACTGGGATCTAACACACACACACACACACACACACACACACACACACACACGCACACACACACACACACACGCACACAACGACAGCCATACACAAATTGTTTCCTCTGTGTGTCCTCTCTGGCCAGGGCCATGTATAATGGATTTCTCCTAATGGAAGGCAGCCTGGGCCAGACATCTTCAGCAGAGGAAACAGATTAATGAGGTGATTTAGAGCCGTGTGGACACCAATGGAGAGGGGCACGGAGTGATCCCTCATAATAAAAGACTAAAAAAGGCTGCGACATGCCTTCACAAATTATTTGTACAGCTCACTGGACTGGGCGTCAGTATAAAAGGTAACAGCATGCAAGGTCTCAGTGGCCGTTTCTTGGCAGAACAACAAAATATGGAAAATAACAGTCATAAGATCAGCTGAACAGGGCACAGATAATTGTTTTAGGGCAAAGTTCGATGTGCATCACGGTGTCCCTGCTTACAGTTAATGCGGTAATGATAATTGATCCATTGTTAAAGAAGCCACTCTTTGTTTTGATAGAATTGTGTCTGCAGAATCACATGATACATCGTTTTCCTTTAATAAACCATATCACAAAAACTTGAAGAGGCAAGATGATTGGGATACTACATGAAAACACACAAATAAAAATTCAATAGTGTTTATTAATATATGACTCAAGTCTGGGTTGAAGTAAACACATTTATATAACAGAAAAAGTAGACTGTGCACCCTGAGACACAGAGATACTTTATACTGCAGATCTAATGAATTATAAATCTATGTCAGTCTGATCCGTGCTGTCTGGATCACTTGTTGATCAGAAACCATGATCTTCCCACCATGAGACATGCTGTATTTTCTTTACTCCCAAGTTAATGTCAGCAATTATCAAATTTGTTTTGCTGTTTTCTTGATAAAAGTATAAATAAAAGTGTCATTGAAGACATATTTTGGAACATATGAATATGAATGTGCTGCTGTTGTTGTGTGGTAATATAAAGTTAGCCAATATGAACACATTCTACTCATAAAACCGTCTTGTATTGCACAGTCTTGTAGTGTTTTTTTTTTTCTCTGCTCCTTATGGCAGGTGTTGCATTTCAGGCCAGTTTCACAGTCCATGAGTACCAGCTCTCTGAATGCATCAGTTTGGCTTTTTGTTAGTAAACACTGCCTGTAAGGTGTCCAGTCAGTCCCTGGCAGGAGTTTCGATACCAAATTAATTTATGTGGCAAACAGAATAAATTTGGGCGCTGGCATTTTTTTACTCCTTTGATGAGTTCATAAGATCTGTGTCACTGCTGACACATACACTGTCCAGGTTACTGTATGTACTCTGCTTGTGAAGCAGTGGTTTACTGCAGTTGTGGCAACTTTAGAAATCCTTGTGAATGTGGAGTTGCTCTTTTAATTGTCGTCCTCCCCGTTTGTAGAAATATTGCTCTGACCACCTAATGAGCTGTGAAGATAAAAGGAAAAATTCTCTCTTTATTTCCAAGACAAGCTCAACTGTTGTAGTCACTTGATTTAGAGACTAAAGTAAACCAGAGCGAGGGGAACCACAACATACTTAGCCAAGAGTCTAAATCTGGCCAACCTGCGGGTTAATAAATACGCTCATTAATATGGAAGTAAAATTGCTAAAACAAAGACAAGTATTTGATGAGACGATTAGACAGCAACAATTATTGTGACAAAGAAGCCAAAAGATCCCTAAGAGCCTTTAAGGTACACCATCAATAGCTCAGTACGTCAAGCTACTTAATGGCCAATCAACTGCTGACTCAATTAGAAAGCTTCCAGTCAAAGAGTGAAAGCAGCACCGTTCTGTATGTGTGGGTGTGTATGTGCATGTGTCCTGAATGCGATAATCAAATTACTAAAAGGCTCCACTCCATTCATCAGCATTGAATCTTCTCACAATCTTGATAAATGAGCGATTCACATCAAGTCGATTCGTAACCGTTGATTATTCTTTTTGCATTTCCAAGTAGCATATCTCCCTTCGGGCACTCACAAGGAAATAAACCACTTAGATGGAGACAGACGCGGCACAAGGGAGGCGTTTCAGCTATACTAAATCTGAATGAATGCTTATCACAGCAGTTACTCTAGCAAAGTGAACCACAAACATCATTAACATGGACGATGGGATTTCAACAGCAGAGGAGAGGTTTGGAGGTTTGACTGCAATAAAGAACTCAAAACTTCAATGTAAAGAGCATCAGACCATTGACAAAACCTGGAGACCACCAATGAGCACTAAGAAAGAAGTTGGTTTTAAATGTGACTGCATTAAAGTCCACCAGGCCTTTTTGATGAATGGGTAAACCTTGCAATTGCTTCCATCTCCAGAGGATGTGGGGATTAAAACAAAGCTACCATGGCACTGACACAAAGGAGCGTACTGGATCATTTAACACAATTACATTCATGACTGCACAGGGAAACTCATTAAATCATTCATTTTCCGAGTCAAACATTGGCCACTGAAGCTGTAGTACCAAGTTGAAGTATAGAGGAATTCATGTTTAAAGGCAAGCGCCTGTCAGAGGAAATTACAGGTTTGGCACTTCGTGAAACTGGGACGCGCTCAGAAAACTCACTTTCTAGTTTAGGAAAAATCAGCTGTTACAAGAAGAAGAAGAAGAAGAAGACGAGACAAAACAGGTTCATGACCACAGAAAGGCAGATATATTTGAGAATGGATCCATTTTTCTTTTTTTGGTCTACCTTCCACACCAAGCTGGTGGTTTTCAACCCGAAATCAGTGTTTTTTGTTACTGCTTTCCATATGGATGAGCCCGCATGTTGAGAAGACAACAATCTGTCGGCTACATCTGTCTGTGATGTAGGATATTGACTTTATATACAAACTCAACACAGCTCTTGTCATTTTTTCCTTTCAATAGTTACATTACAGCTACTCAGGACCATATTGATTAACAGGTAGCATTTATTATCTAAATAATAAAACAGAGTAACACTGGAATTTTGCTTATCCAAAGATATACATAATTGTTCTTTGAACGTACATAAAGAGGTGTTGTGGGAAACTGTATGTCACAGAGGTTTGCAGAGGAGCTGATGCAGACGCCTCCCGAATGTCAGCTGGTTGTTGTAGATTAAATCTGTATCGAGCCAGCTGAATGGTTGATCCACCTCCTTGTGGGAGGTGAGCTTGATATGGTGCAGAAAATAAGACGCAAAGTGTCGCAAAAATGTTACTGTACATTCAAGTAAAAGAGGAGCTATGCAAATATCTCCGAACAACCACTCCGCACTTTCGCCAGGAGGAGCATGTTTAAGCTATAACTGAGGGAAATCAGTCTCTGCTCTCACCAGGTGATGGATATAATACACAAAATTGTTGTTTGCCAACCAAAGAAAGATTGTGGCGAACCGAAACTAATATGAAAACAATCATAAAGCAGTTAAAAAAAGTGCTGTCTACCCAGCTTTGTGTTGACATTATCTTAGATTATTACATAAGAGAAGTTATCTCATCCTATTGGCAAATATTTGAAAAGGACCTTTGAAAACCTTTTTCACTTGGTTGTTTAAGGACTGCAAAAACAGCTCCTTTGATCACACCGATGCTTGGTATGGATCCATTCCTGCAGGCAACATTAGCTGTCTGACTGGTTTCTTACAAAACTAAACATGACCAGCAGACTGGCACATGGAACCACTGTTTTTTTCAAGTTAGATCCATCTTACTGTCAAGCAAGTCTTCCTCTACTATTACATGGCGCATTCCTCTCGTTCTGAGGTCATCTGTATGGTAAACACGTGTGGAGGCCTCTGTGCCGAGGGATTTGGGTGTGGGTAAAGTGTAAGGGGGGGCATCAAAGCCCTCTGTGATCCCTTTCAAACTGGGGAGCTGAGAGGAGATGAGAGCACCTGTGCACAGTGTTGAGAAATAACACAACAGCATACAGGAAAGAAACAAGGGTGTAATGTTGCAGAAAGATAATAAGTGACTGTCACTCTGTTTCTCTCTCCGAATCTATCGAGCACAATCTGCCAAAGCTCTACAGGCTTTTATACGCATATACAGGTACATGTTTACATGAGTGGATGGTGGCTTGCAGAATTAAAACAGGGCCTATAAAGTTGTCAGCAACAATTCCAGCTGACTGAAGGACATCCAGTCAATGTGGCCCAGAATGCACATGATGATATGGACAATGAGAGAGCGCTGTTTGGTCTTTGTGGCGATCAGTTTGGACCAAAGCCCTTTTGTTTCTGTACTGGATGTTTTCCAAGTGTTCCTTTGGAGGCCACATCACATACTTCCCATAACCCCATTCATGGCGACAAATATGTCCAAAGTTGCAGTTCAGAATGGCTTCTGATTTGCCAGATAGGCCTGTTCTATTGTGAAAGAAACTGCCTTGTAAGCAGGATGGGTACTGACCCACACTGTTGACCCCCAGAGAGAAACTGGGCTTCGGTAAAAACAACTCACCCACTGTCAGACGGCCACAGAGATAAGTTCTTTCTTTCTCCCTTGAACCCAACAACATGCCCTCTCCTGATGCTCTCAATTAACCTTGCTATGAATCAATCTGTCTAAAATACATCTGTTACTCTGCTGAGTGCAGCAGCATATTCTCAGACTACAAACTCTCAGAGAGTTTCTGCAGTTCCTCCTAGTTGATTACAGTCTCCACCAACAGCTATCTGGGGCATGGCGTACCACATCAGTCCCAGAGCTGCATTTCCACATACAGAGTGGTTCATCAGCAGCACCTGAAATAGCAGCTAAGGCCTGGGGAGGGACGGTACAGGAGGGTGCCCAGCCCCACCATCTGCTTCAGATCTAGGGTTTGGGACTAGGGGAGTTGTCCATGCTTCTTCTGGAGGCTGGAAACAAGATGGGATAAATACCATCAAAGGTAATTACGAAATGGTCGATCAGTTTTTAAACGGAGCACAAGCTTTCAATTACAGCTGGAGTGGGATCACATGCCACAAAAAACAGAGCATCTACAGTTCATCTTCTTCTGACATTTTCTGACTATTTTGATGTTCCAACAAGGCTCTTCTGCCATATTTAATTACAGCAGAGCTATCATTCATGTTCTTGCTTCTTTGATAAATGTATACCATATGGCAAAAATTATACAGAAAGTAGTTTCATTCGAGCAATTGTACGGGTAAAAGATGTGCATGCCTACCACGTTGTTAATTTCCACTGAGCGTGACTCACTATGCAGTGAGTTGGTTTTTATGTTGAGTCTTGTGGTAACCAGGGATCTGTTGTTTGATCTGGTTTACCTCTTTATGTCTGTGCTCATTTTGTTAGTTCAAACAATAGACTATACACTCATTTGCATTCCTGCCTGAGTAGAATGCCCTCTTTTTATTAATACATAAGTGCACCCGTTGAACAGAAGATCTTGGCTTTGAATAAACAATTCAAACCATGCAACATGGCCATTAATGGATGATATGTTTAAAAAGGAATCACAAGGGAAGGATCATAGATAGGAATGTGGGAAATATTAAGTTGGTCACGTGGCACACACCTGTGCCAATGAAGCTACCAGCAAGACCCTTGCAGTCTCTGTGTTCAAGATATTCCCACTGATGAAAACTGATGAGGCTTATTCTCTTTTGGTTGGATGTAAAATACACTACTGTGACCACTCTGAACCTCTTGGCCATCCACCTCTCATCATCTCTCTCCACCTGAAGCCTCTCTGCCTTCTCTGCCTTCTCTCTCCACACCATTAACGAGAAGAAGATGGATGAGAACTGAAAGGCCCGCAGGGTGACTGACTCTTTACCACCACTGTTCCACTAGGCTGCCATGGGGTGTTTCATCACCACCACGTGGCATTCCAGGCCCTGGACCAGATGGGAAGACACATAAGGGACTGGTACAATGAGCACTGACAAGTTTCTGCCCAAAAGACCAAGACTATGAGTTTAGATAAACTACGTACTGTAATCTCTGTAAACATGTATCTGCATAAATATGCAGAATATTTAGGCAAGGGACAATATTTTGGTATTGGAAACATTGTGTTTTCCGTTTGTAGTCCGTTGTAGTTCAAGTAGCACTTTTGCCGCAAGAGGCTAAAAGCCAGTTGGTTCCGAGATTGCATGTAATGTAAAAGCTGTAAAAAAGCTTAATGATTAGACCAAGCACAATCATCAGAGGAGCAGTGACACAACTGTTGTAATGTAATGTAAGTGTAATAAAACAGGAATTTACTAGAGGCCTTTCTTGCATTGTACCGGTAGGTTCAAGAAAAATCCACAAGAAGTTCTTTCATCAGTTTAATTTTCACTACTTGTTTTGTCACATTCTACTGTTACATTTTTGTTGCTCAGCAACAGTAAAAATGGAGGTTCAGATGAAGCACTAAAAAGAGGACCATTGTAATTCTTTAGTATTTGTTTTACCCACTAATTATGTAAACTGAAAAAGAACATTGAGTCAAAACCGTCAGCCAATGGTGGCCTTGTAAACTGGCACCTCACCAGCACTGGTGTTGGCTCGGCTACACCCACTTTACCGTATCATATTTGCTTTAGAGTCTCCCGGATGGGAGCAGTTTCTACATTTGACATCTTGACTCACTTTGGCCAATAAGTCATGACCAACTAAGTCACACACAAAACACTTTTGTATAGTGACTAAAGCCACCGACATTACATGGTGTCCTTGTAAAAGAATGACTTAAGTAATGACTATCACGTTGGTGGGACCAGTAAGAAATTCATCATGTGTTTGGTATGTCAGACATTGTTTGACCCATCCAGCCCCTCTGCTTTACATCTTGGCATGACCGCTGCAATGTGTCACTGATTGTTGTATGTTTTTTTTTTAATCTGAGATTACATCACTGCTGAGATTAAATTACTGACATCAAAGGCTCCTTCTATTTACCAACATGTGTCATACCCATTGATCAAATCCCATTTTTGGTCAGCGACACAGTAACAACCTGAGGAGTAGTTAGATGTGTCCATAGTAATACAGACTTGCCAACCAGACTGAACAGAATCTCTCTAATCACATAAAGCACAGCCAAACTACACACAGCTAACTGCCAGCTTTACTTAAGCGTTTTATCTCAAAATATTACAGAACTGGCAATGTGGGCCCCATTACAACATCTGACTGACATGTTAGCAGCTTCCAAAACCACAGAGAGAGTTCCAATGGAAGTACTGTTGGCTACTGTGATCCAGAGAATGACTGTTAAATCAGTGGAAAAGAGCCTGGACCATAATCATCTGCTTCTTTGAAACACAGCGAGCTGAAGCAATGTCCTTTGGGATGTTTTATGATCCAGTAGGAATATAGTGCTACTCATGTGAAGTGACTTACAAGAGCTATGCTTGGCAGCTTTGTTTGCTGGTCACTGCTGCCACATCCATACTGCTAAGAAGAAGAGGACTATATGCTATTTGCGAAAGGTATATTAGGATTTCCTCTGACATGGATAGACACACGTATGCACTACTTCTCTCAACAATTCCGACACACACACAGGAAATGCAGTAGTGGCTGTGATTGGAGTTCTTGTGTTTTCTCTTGGGCCTGGGAGCATTGTGGGCGGCAGACCCAAAGAGCTCAGGTTCCTTCCTGCGCTCTGGGTTTTATAGTCTGATTCAGAAACAGCTCAGCCGTGGCAGCTAACTGCACTTACTGTTCAAACACAATACACTCCAGCAGTCAAAAAACAGATGTTGGACTAGACGATTCTGACTGAGCAAAGTAAACACTAAAATCTGTGTCAGTTCTATTGAACAAGGTAATATTTAAATGTGTAATTTCAATAAGTGAAATGAAATAATCTCTGCCAGTTAGATTCAGCTCTGCCAAATGGCATATGAGCCAAAAAGCCACAGTTGCTAAGGTGACGCCCCCACAGACGAGAGGCCTGCAGCGAGCAGGAGGGAGATCAATCACTGCTGACATTACGGTGGCCTGTGAGGACCATCGTTTTGATCCAAACAAAATAAGAGAGTGAATGCTGGGAGAAGTAAGCACACTTTAGAGGCAGAGCTGTTTGTTCAGCTGCTGGTTAACATCTAGACATTCTGTTTGATCTGGACAATAGTCTGATGTGTGTTTGGTCTGTTAGATGGACTGGCCATGAGTCCAGGCTGGATGTGAGCTTGTGTGTAGGTTTGCTTCTGAGTGTTAGTGCGTTGATATGTGCGTGCATATTTATGTGTTTACACTACAAGATATACTTCACCTTTAGACTTGTAAGGTGGCTCTACAAAGTGTGTAAGTTCCTCTGCCATCGATTTGGATTGACAAGAGTAATAAGGGACTGCAATGGTGACCCAGAGTCATGCCAAGAAAGAAGTGTCAAAGCATCCCAAAAGGTACAAAGAAACTTTTCACGTCACTCCTGCTAAATAATCTACTTCACTTTTGGTCAATACGTTAAGTATCTTCTCAAAACTCAGTCCAAAGCTCAGTCAGAAGTTATCTATTTTGAGATTTGTTAGCAATGCTAAGATTTTAGGGAACATCATGACCATATGGATCAAAGAAATCAGATAAGGGCTTGTTCACAACCAGAGAGTGGCACACTCACATGAAATTCACTCACACATCTTTCCAAAAGATGTGGCTCTGGAAGCTTGGTGACATAAAGACTTCTCACAGGGCAAGATGTCAACTAATGTAGTTAGCTGGTATGCTAACCGCTAACTTATCCTGCCTGGCAATTTCTTCTCGGGACTCTACACTAAGTCTTTCAATCAAGAGATACTGAAAGGGCAAAAAGGTCTCTGAGCGAACAAGCTTGCAGTTAGCACGCTAACACAGTAACAGTAAGTTCAAACAGTTCACACATGGTACACATATTTTACCATCAACTCCTGTCTTGTAACTTTCTGCAACCATTCGTATTTTGTGGAGCAGTTTATATCCTGACAGAGGAGGTAACCTATTAAAAGTGAATGGTGCAACACATCTGATAGCAATGATAGCTTTCTCCATTTTCCTCCAGCTCTCTGTTCCCTCATAGGTCAGCACTGTCAAGATGGCTTGCTTTTGGTGCCAAAAATCTGTTAACCAAAAGTTCAGCAATGTTGAATTTAACATGATTGTGTACAAATGTACTTTACCTGCACAATTAAAATGGTGTGCCAATGCCTTTATACACTAGAAGCTGTTTGGAAAGTTTCTATGGACAATTTGCTTCTTCTTTGTGTTGCTGTAACTCTGGGTCACCAGTGGAATCCTTTTGTAAGTGTTTAGAATCAAAGCAGTCCACAGCTGCATGCCTCTGCAAAGAAGCAAGCAGCAAACCTTTCAGAGACACCCTCAAGCTTGCTGGGCATGAGAATTAAAAGCTCAAAAGATGGATTTTCAGCAAAGTATCCCAAACAAAACAAGGGACCAAATAATTGATGCTGCTTCACTTTAGCGCTTTATGCTAAGGATGATAAGAATGTGGACAAGCAATGCTAAGGAAGTGGTTACATCTGTGTGGCTCAACATCAGAGAAAAGAGAATCTGAGACAAATACATTGATCTCTTTCAGTCTCTTGGCCAGACTTCACCCACTTTTCTCATTCATCTGTAGACAGTACCCAGCTGCTCTGCCCTAAAGGGACCAATGTGGATGCTTGTGTGTGAAAGAAAGTCAAAGAGATGTAGATAATTTATACACTGAAAGCTCAGCCTCAGCTTGTTTTAGCTTGGCCAGTCCATAGACTAGAGTTAAGAAAATCACACTGGACATACAATGTCTTGAACTCAGATGTACAGATTTTTCCTGTTTTTTACCAAATGAAACATGACACTTCACCTTGTATCTGGCCTGCCTTTGTCCTTTTGTTTGGGGATATTAGTGATGGGAGAGATAAAGGGGCTAAAGCTCATATGTCAAGGCAGCCAGTCAGCCTCTCATTCCCAACAAAGCTAACCTCAGGCAAAAGACTTGGCTGGGCAGGCCCAGAGCTCTTACAGTTGGGATGTTTGTTTGGGGTAACAATACTATGAAAATTCTGCGGTCGGACAGCTGAAGAGATAAATGCCTTTAAAAGGGATGTTGCACGAGAAACATCTGGAACTCTGGTGCATTAGCTTTCATCTATAGGACTATTTACTTCCCCTTGCAGTAAACAAACTGATAATGAAGAATTCCTGCAGAGACTCGAATAATAAAAACTCTGAAAGATTAACTTAAAGAATGGCCGAGCAGTTATGTGGCCTGTTCGAAGGAGGGGTTGTTTCTTAGAGACTGTGGATATTTTACCTCCTCATGGGCCCCAAGGAGGTGGGACAGAGAGAGAGAGCACATAAATGAATAACACAATGTGGCTCCTCACCCACGCACCTGCATACACTCTAAACACGCGCACGCACACAACAGGTAGAGGGGGGACGTGTGCACCTGCGTGGGGAATGAGTACATTATATTGCCGGTATGCAGACCAGAAATATCTAGTGGGGGAGGTGAATCAAAGTGACAGCTCTGTTACCAACAAGCTCCCTGGCTTCAGTTCCCAACTCTCCTGTGCTTCTCCTGACCCCGTCTCTCCACTGCACAGTGGACAGTTCAGTCTCAGGTCAGGTTTGTCAATGACCTCTGATGGCACTCAGAGCTGCCGAGGTCTGCGCTCTAATTCTACTGCTCATTTCTGTCTGAACCGATGTCTGTGAATCATTTCGTCTGTTTTTTGGTGTCTGATACAGTGCATTAAACTCCATTCATTCAGCTAAGATGAAGCAGGTGCTAAAAAAAGTAAAGTGCAGTAACCAATGATGAGTTTCATAATTGTTTTATAATATTTATTATAGCTTTTGATTAAGTTATAAATCTAAAAAATGTCAGAAAATACAGAGAAAATGTCTTTTAAAGCCATCTACCTGCTTCTGCTGTCCATCCATCCGTTTGTCTCTATCCAGACCATCTACATAGTTGCCCTCCTCTGCAATCTGTATGTCACTCCGTCCAGCTGTCTATTCACTGAGGTGTTTGTACATCTGCCTCCCTTCACAGTATGTACACCTTTATTTTAAAGGTCTTTTCTTTTGTCTGTCTTCCCACACAGCCACGTGGAGACACCAGAGTTGGGCAGGGACACCGGGATCCATGGCCCGGAACCAGCTAGAGCCGCTGCCAGCTTGGGTTGACAACGTGTTCCCACAGTCGGGACACTGTGGCACCGATGGGCCAAAGGAAAGTATGGGGGAGGAAAAGGAGATGACTGTACATAGCTACAGCTGAGGTGTCACTGACAAAGCAGGACCGCCCAGCCAACATACAAGCAATAAGATAAATGAATCTTGTAACAAAATCATGGACTCAGATAATGTGTAAGTTCTTAATTTGTTGTTAATTTGTCACCAAACACTGCACAAAATACAGACATAACCATGTCTTTATTTAGAATATGTGGGATTGAAAGTGTGCATTTAACTATATGAATTTGCAAAACTGCATCCCAACATTTAAAGTCACAGAACATTGCTGACAGCAAAGCACAAAAGCGGTAAATAATGAAGGATGTCATGCAAGACATTATGAAGCCTAACTATTATTGCTGACTGATTTCTAACATCCAGGGTACAAGAGCCCGCTGGCTCAGGTGTTAGAGAAACTAGTCCCATTCTCACAGAGATCTCTGTTAAAGCCTCCCAGTCCCCATTATTACACACTCCATCTGCATAAAAACCGCATCTGTGTGTCCCTTCAGACTCTTCAGACACGTTAAGGTCCTTAATGTAATCTTAGTGGACAGCTCTCTGAAATGAATTCTACATGTTACCGCAGCAGAGGAAGTGGAAACACACCTGGAGGCTATTTTTCATTCTCCTTTCTCATGTTCAAATGTTTAATTCTTTTGACTTAATGAAAACAAATACCAGCAAAGAGATTGGCCTGTGATTAGCTTAATCCATCTTTTAATGACTCCAAGAAAAGATCAGTGGATTAAGAGAGGCTATGGACTTCAAAAATATGTTAACGCAGGAGCAAGTTCAAACCTGGGCTGTAAAACACAAACAAAATGCAAACAACACAAGACAGTAATAAAGTAAGGAACAAGCTCCCAGTGGTTTGAGCTTTAATCAAGGTTTGTCCTGCAGCCTCAGCCTGCAATATTACTATGTAAGGCTGGATTCATCCGGATGAAAACAGTATTTCCAAATGTTCCAGGCTAGTTCTGAAGTATTCCCCTTAAAATTTGAATAAACAAAATCTCATAACAAGACTAAAAGCCTCCAGTCACAGTGGTGTTTGACCTAATGCTAATGTCCCCAGTCAAAGTTGCTGACAATGACTAGCATTCTGAATTTTAAGAGGTATATCTTTCTGATTTCTGATTCTGATAATTTTACAAGCAAGAAACGATTACTTGATTACATGAAAATCTATCTACCTTAGTAGTTGGTTGATTGTTTGAGTCAAGCTAAAATTGTTTCTTTCATGGGCTCATGCGATAATTTGCTGCCCTCCCTGTTCTACATCAAGCCAAGTGGCTGATCAATTCATTGAAAAATAAATGTGCAATTTAATCGATAATGACAATAATTATCAGGTGCAGCCCTACAACGTTCACCATCTTAGTTTAGCGCATCAGCATGCCAACATGTGGTAATTACCAATAAAATCAAACTGTATCTGATGCTAATGGAGAGAACTCTAGTTTTCTTTTTTGCTTTTTTTTTTATCAAAGTATTGGACAATTGCACTGATTGAAAAGTGTGAGGATTGCCAAAGTTAACTACCATCCATCCTAAGGGAAACATGAGTGTTTGTATCAAACATCATGGCAATCAATTCAAAGTTGTCGAGACATTTCACAAATGTCCAATATTAACATTTTGGTTCCACTATAGAAAAAGACATCCCATTGTCATGAGGATACACTGAACCACGAATGTTTGGACAAAATGTTTTGCTTATCCAACCCACAGAGGTTGATATATTCCATCTTATAAGTTAAATCTTCGATCTGCTTGTGGTACTAGACTAAAAGTCTATGGATCAACACAGTCATTGGGATTCACCCTCTGGGCACCATGGATATAAGTGCCAAATTCCATGGCAATCCATTCATTATATGTTATGTCTGCAACAAAGAGGTGGACAAACAGGCTGAGAGGCCGACCAACACTTCCATGCTGCGAGTTTGACCAATAAAAAAGGATTACTCTGAATTAGTCCGTATTGCATCTTTGCATCTACTACTTTAAATGCAGAACAGTTCCTCACAACAAAATGTTAACACATGGGGCATATTTCTTCCAAAAAGTCCACAACAGCAAATGTACAGTGAATGAAAAGTAAATCACTGTTAGACAGAAAGTGTTATGTGGTCATTTTCCTACAGTAGGGAGGGAAAAGATTTATCTCCACTGATATGTTGTTTGATTCCTCCTTATTTCTTTCTGCGGTTGGGTCAGTGATTGATGACACCTTCAGGAGAGCAGCCGGCCAGCCACCAGATGTGTGCCAAAGAAGGAAAGAGCGACGTCCAACCGCAAACTTTCACAGCAGAGTACATTAAGGCCAACATCAGAGGGGCGCACAAATACCCTGAATTCAGAGCAAAAACCCACATGGGAAGCTACAGCCATTCCTTCACTATTTGTCCTGTATTCACTAAACAGCAAAGAAAAACACCATCCTCTGCCCGTGTGCTTTCCCTCCCGTTACTGACCACCCCTCCCTTCACCATGCCACAAAAAACCAACACCCTGCAGGATGTGTGGTTTCTGGGCCTTTGATAGGGTTAAGCCAGCAGGGCTGCTGGAGGGACCGAGGAGGAACAACCCTACTATTCAGGACTAGGCCTGTAATTCCAGAGGCAAAGATATGTGCTGCAGGCCCAATGGGGAGATACAAGGAGCAAGAGAAACAGAGAAAGGATGCAGAAATGGTAAGAGGCTGGTTATTAGTTTGAAAAGTGTTGGGGAAGAGGCCAGAGGACAGAAAGCTCTAGTAAATTCTCAGACTACAAAGAACTGAGTAGCACAGTTTTTTGGAGGCTGAATATATTTTTCTGACAAGAGAAATGTTACAGAAAGATCAACACCAAAGTGACCTGTCCCATATTTATCTCATTTAAACTGATTAAAAATAAACTAAAATTGGTCTAGGGCAGAAATACATCTGAAGACACTTCATTGTACAATCTGTACAACAATAAAGACAATGCAAATAGACTAAAATATCATGCCGAAAAGTTTTAAATGGACAGAAAGTTTCAGTGATGGGAAAGAATTCAACAGAAAGTCAGTATGCACATGTCAATGTACAGTCCACAACAAACAGAGTCTTTCTCAACTGTACATAAACACTTCCATCTGTTTCTCTCTTTTCAATTAATCTGTAAATCTGAGGATTGCTTTAGTAGATTTTCTTCCTCATCCTACTTATCTCGCAATTCAGAACAAAATTTTGGGAAAAAATGTCCCCAAATTCAATTTGAGCTATACATTTTGTAAATGAAACACAGAGATGGACCCTGTGACGACTTTCAAAACTTGTAATTAGCTCCAGGCTCCTATTCAGATCTTCTTGGGACAAGTTTAAAGAGACAATGCTACTTTCAAGGTCGGAGAAGATGGATAAGACGCCTTATCTGCAAAGGAGCAGCTGGCTGAGACAAAGCACAGCCGAAAGTTTGTGCTGTCACGCACACACTATGCACACATCATGCCCAGATACACATGCTCTTTCAGCCTTTCTAAAAGTACTTTTACAAACCCCACTGTTTCTACACACAGGCAGTATTGATTACGAGGGTAATGCCTTTAAATTAAACTCTAAGTAGCACACAGCGTCCTTGTGTGGTAGCCTTGTGAGTGTTAATAGGATGCATTAATGTTTGTTTAGTGATGCGTCGTGTCTGTATGCCATTTGTCAGTCTTCTTCTCTGTCTGTCTAGTCCTGTTTGTCATCTTTTCAATCATTCCAAGTGAATAAATTATTGGACATTTGAAAAGAAAAATGTGCAGGTCGTGAGTTACATGAACAGCAAATACATGTATTCATTAATCACATATTGATATCAGTCCATTTATGTGTTAACTGTGTCAAAATACCGCAGGAAAAAAAACAGTATAATGGCCTCAACTGACTCTGGGAAAACACAGTTGGACATGGAAAGCAGCCAAAATTAAGTAAACTGTTGGCCGTGTAACTGTATTTTATAGGTAGCTGACCATAAAGAGCATTTCAAAGAGATCACATAAAAATAAAACCTTAAACTGCTACTAGCTCTGTTTCTAGCTATTAGTGGTAGCATGGACGGGGGGGGGACACTCCCACATTTACAACTTAAGGCATTGATCCTCCTATTTTAAACTTTTCTGTAGTGGTGATGGGCTGAAAACTTTGTAAAAATAAGCAGAGACTTCCCCCAAACTCCTCTGAGGAAAAACAGTTCATCTTTCTCCCACCTGGTGCTCAGAGTTGTGACAGCTGAAATAATCCACTCATGGAGACGGCTTCAGCCTCATGTAAATATATTCACTTTGGGGAATGTGGCGTCTGATCTCTGGCAGGATGGGTAGAGTGATACAAGAGCTGTCTTTCAACTCTGCTAAAACATCCAGTCTTCATTAAACTGCTCAGAGTGTTTGAGATATCGGAGTGAGAACTAATTCTGATATTGAGATTATAATGAAGCAAACTCTCACATGTCAGTATTGTGAAATGTACTAATTAAATCTCAACAGTGTCTCAAAGTTAGAATCTGTCTGCCTTAAAATGTCCACAGTGCTGATGAAACACCTCAGTCAGCATCAGAATATTCAACACTCTATTTGCTAAATGTCCTGGTTATTAACACCTGATGAGCACAACCTGAGAACCATAAGAAACAAGCTCAACTGACTGAGGTACTTAGCTAATAAACTATTTCTACATTGGTTCCCAGTTACATGGTCATCTCTGTGGACAGTGGATGACATCACCTCAGTGGGACATCAGGATCAGAGTAGATTACACACCTGACATATCTGGACAGCTGGTATCCCATGAGGAGAATGGGAGAGCCGGAGCAAATTGAGTCAAATAAAGTCTGCCTCCTAAGTTCTCTGATTGGCTGACTGCCACACTTACTAGCATGCATAGCGATGACATTGTACCTCACTTTGACTAAAAGGGGGAAATTATACTACACACTGTGATTATTATAACTGCCATGCAAGAAATTAGTTTGCTCTAGTTGAATTTGCTTGTGGACATCAGAAATCACAATCTTGTAATTGCAGTCATGATTCACAATCTTACAATGTGCTTTTTTCTCAAGGTTGAAATGCTCTGTGGATTACCAGACTTTAAATAGTCAATGAATTTCTTTGCATTTGATTTCAAACAAGCAGTATTGATGAGGAGCACAGCCTGTTGAGCTGAGTCTTATCTACATCACAGCTACATGTTGTCAGCGTTGTATGCGGCAAACCACCTTCAAATGTCCCGACAGATAATGATTTGATTTCAGCACATCTTGAGAAGAGTGTCAAGATCGAGCGGCTGCTCCATCCAAACTAAACGAGGCCTGATCTCAAACTAACAACACTCATATAATGACCTCTACACATTATGACATTGTGTTTTGACAACTCAACCCTCTCTGAATGTCAGAAAAGGAGCATCCATATGACTTTGGCCTTCAGTGTGGATGGTCACAGGCTGGGGATTGAGGGCACAGGGGTTGAGGCTATAAGAGGGGCCGGTTGGGGGTTAGAGTAATGAGGTGCATGGATGGGTGAGCTAAAGCTGGGATTGAGGATTGAGGGTAGAGAATTAAGGGCAGGTGGAGGATAGTGGGTGGGGTGACTTTGCCTTAGAGCTGGGGGTTTAAGATGGGTGAAGAATCATTGCACATACGCAAGAGGAAAGGTCTCCCCCGACACTGAATCCACTTGTGCATAGAACCAAATCTGATTAACCGATAATGATATCATGGACAAACTGATCCATAACACTTGCTCACAAGAAAATGTACAGATAATTTGTTTATCTTAAAAGGCACTGTAATTAGCCCAGTATGTTGACATTAAATGAAAAAAATATATTTTTTGCTCACAGACATTAGTGGAGGGTCTTTTCCTACAGCCACACGAAAATGCCACTGAAATTTTGCCAAGAGCCAAACTTCAAAGCAAAAGCATAATCTAAAATCAAAGAGATATAATTATGCTGATATGATACACTTCAGAGCTTCAACCAAATATGCACACATGCATTTTTAATGGCTGTTTAAGGGCTGTGAATGAATCATCAAAACCCCAAGAAAGAGGGGCCATCTGATACGCCTACAATCATTATCATTCAAGTTTCATACGTTCTAAGAATCGAACAAAAATACTTAGCAGAGCCCCATGTTTCTGGAGCTGAGACTAACCAAACTGATAGCTCAAAGCAAACTTTAAAGGAGAGGGGGAAATTAATGCTGTACCGGAGGATTTAAATTTTTTTTGCTCTCCGTCTGATGCAACAACATCTGTAAGGCCAAAGCCGCACTGCAAGGGCATAATAATGAGGCTGCCGTGATCGAGACAGTTCACTGCAGTGCAGTTGAATTTGGTGGTTTGAACTGAAGCACAGATAAATATTTGCTCTACGTTCCTCTTCTCAAACTTCAAGATCAACCGTAGAGATTCTCACCTGACAAAGGACTCTAAAGTAGATGGGGAGCTTAAACAGGCAGGATAATTATACGCTTATGTCAGATTAAAGACAACATACTGAAAACACACAAGCAACGGAGTAAATTTCTCATGAGAAACTCTTAGTTGTACCAACATAAAATAAAAACAGAGGTTTAGTTTTTTACCCCCGAAACCTTAATTTGCACAAACAAGCTCCTTGTGCAGAAGGAGTGGCTGAAACCAGTCCCAAATACCTTTTTACCGTATGGTTGATCATACATTTTTTGATTTTAGTGAAATGTCTCAACAACAATTGAATGTTATTAATAAAGTCAAAGCTCACATTTTTATAAACAAATACCTAAAAAAAATGAATTACATTCCTATCAGTGTTTAGTGCTAATCACGCGCACAGTGGCAAAAGCATGCTGACGTTAGCATTTAGCTCAAAGCATCACCATGTTTACTTACAGCCTCACAGAGCTGCTAACATGGCTGTAAATGCTTATCTAACTCAAAGCTACAATATATAGGCCTTGCTGTTTTTTTCTGGGACACAGGAAAATCTTGACAAATATAATGATGTAGCAAAAATCAAAAGAATGAATGAACAAAGCTGATGTTTAGACATGTTTTTGTCTGCAATATGTTGAGCTTTGCTTTTCTTTTGTTTCTATGTTAAGCCATTGTCAATGTTTCTAAAACTACTTGGCTATTTTCCAGGCCCGAGTTTTTGACAAGTCTGATGTTACTGAGAGCCTGTTAAAATATTACAGGGAGATTTGTGCATGCACGTACACAAGATCACACAAATCCTTTATTTTACTGTTTATTTTTCTTTTAATCCAGTTATTTTCTGAACATTATAGGCATATGTGTGGGTTTTTTCTGGGCACAACTTTGCTGAAAAAGACATGGCTTTAGTTCAAATCACATTCCAATCTTTCCCATCACTCAGGTTTCATACTGAGCGCCCTAACCCTGTCCTGCCCTGCAGCCTGAGGCCCAATCAGTCCCCTTGTCACAGGCCCAGTCACAGCCAGCAGGGATTGATTTCTCACAAAGCATCTGCAGTGAAACCAAGCCGTGGAGAATGAGGAAGTCCACACTGACACCCACAGCCCCCTTCCTCACAGGGCACCAGAGGCCAAGACAGGATAACATGATCAGCTCACACACACACACACACACACACACACACACACACACACACACACACACACACACACACACACACACACACACACACACACACACACACACACACACACACACACACACACACACACACACACACACACACACACACACACACACACACACACACACACACACACACACAAGAGAATGAGGAGGCTTCACAAGGACCTAATTCCAGATAATTATAGTGGAAGCCAATATAGAGGAAGCGACAAAGAGTTACGTGCTGTTATCTCCTCCGACCTACCCTCCAGGAGGCTTTAACTGCCAATCCTATCCCACTTTTCTAAGTACCAGTGGCCGAGTCTGAGAGCAAGCTCTCAGTCTGGCTCTCAGGCGCTGAGATGACTTGTCTTCCCATGAAAAAATGTCTGTCAGAGTATCTCAAATTAAAGCCTTTGTCATCATCCCTGCGTGAACACAAACTTGACAAGACTGGACAGGTGAAACTGGATGCCAGTTTTGCCTGCGGCGAGCAACACCACACAGATCCACCCAATGCTTTCGGATTACCACATGAGATCTGAGCCGAGCACAGCCACAGAATGTGATCGACCTTAGGGCAGCTGCTCAGAGTGCGGGAGCGAGGGACAAAGAGGGAGCAAGAAGAAAAGAACAGACAGATCAGCTTTCACTGCTCTTTGTTTCTCTATACTATAGCGAGCAAGACTGGAGCTTTCTCTTTTCTGTCTCCCACAGAGCCGGGAGATAGAGGCCATCCTTTCTGCATGTGTGCGAGACCACAGTCCAGTCATGCATGTGCCACACACCCAGCCAGGTTGCCATGCATCACGCCCCTGTGACACGCCATTAACCAGGACAAATCACAGAACCCCAGGGGAGACGGTAGCTTCCTCCACACTGCCTGATTAAAAAGTAAGATATATGAGGCTACAATGTCTGTGTCCATGCGAGGCAGCTGACTGTGCAAGTGTATGCAGACACATACAAGCACACACACACAAAGCGTGCAGATATTTTTGAATTGTTCTAAACAATCTTACTCTCCCTGTTATAATGGTGCTTCAGCAATTTCTGTCATCTTGGAGCAGATCACAATCTATAATTGAGGAGATAAAAAGTATCCTCACTACTATTTTCTTCATGACCATTTGTGTCACACAGGCTGTGCTCTACTTACAGCTATGACAAAAGGGGCAGACCAAGAGAGCATCCTCACGCTCGATCTATTTCCAGACCAGTATGATCTAAAAAACTAACTTTGCGGTTCATGCCACTCCTATTTAACTATAATAAAATGGGCTGTCAGTAGTCTGCAGGGACTTCTTGCAGAGAGCAATGTGCTCAAATTCAGCCTAACCTAAAAAAAAGAAAAATCTACCAGAAAGAGAAATGACCAGACAAAGATTTTGGTGAACTGAACTGAAGCTATTTGCAATGCTACTAAGCTCTGCCAGGCAGGTTCTTTCACAGGTTTTACTCATACAAACAGTAAAAACAATTGGTAGATGGAAATGTGGTAGAAGAAGCTTTAAATTACACTGTAAGGCTAAAGACCAGTCTCTCACTCCTCTGTCAAAAAGCACCAACAGCCAACAAAGGAACTTTTCCAATCGCACAGAAATCATTAGAAACTCAGGAACTTTACCTTCCTTTTAAATGGAGTAACCAAACTACATTTCGTTTCGGATCACACTGGCATCAGACAGGAGATGGACTGATGATCACTGACAGTAAAAGCAATGTTAATTCATAACTGTTTGACTACTAGTCTAAAGAAATAGAGAGGGTATTTGCGAACGAGATAAGAGCATGCACGAACTGAAGAGAGGGAGCAGTGATCTAGAGAGCTAGTGTGGACAAAAGACACAAAACTTGATTTGCCAATTGTTTCCGCTCAGTACATTCATCCAAAAATCAAGGTTATAAATACAATGAATGAACAACCCAATCATTACTAGTTGCTTTGCAGTTAAGTTGCATTTAAAGAATACATCTTTAACTGAAAAACTGTTAACAAATTCTTCATTTGAATGACTAACGAGCCGCCATGATCCCTGCAGTCAGTACAACAGACACACTCATCTAATTGTACAGAGTTGGCACCGTATTGCGAGGATTCAGGTCAAGGAGCAGAGGTCACTGGTTTGGTGATCAGAGGGTCAAGTTGTCCTGGAAAGAGGGCTGCCAGCAGGGGGTTCAGGGAGAGGACAGAGACAAAGGACTCGACAGACTGACACTGAACAGCAAATACATGTCAGTAGTTAACTTTTACCATTAATTCGTCTGCTGTGTGTAGTAGTGTAAATGTTCTAGAAATAGTTGATGACTCAGTTGGATTATTTTCTTTCATCTGACTGTAAACCATAGGCAAGAAAAGGAGGAGAACTCAGCTACTTCATCTATTGCATAATAACCACATGACATGACGTCTCATGACAATAACATCATTGTGTTATTTAAGGAAAATGCTGACCAACGTCGCGTAGCAGCTAGTTTCAAGGAATGTAAAGGCTTCACAAATGCTTTAAAGGATAAAAGAACTATAAATAAATAAACTCCCCTTTTAGCTTATTTTACTATTGAACATTAGCTGTCAGTCAAAGTCTTTGAAGCTTAGAAACTGAGCGAGTCCAATGGGATACGACACAGCCAAAGAAGGGCTGTGACTTTCTCCATGTGTGACCACTGGTCGTGGGACACAATGAGCAGTGGTGGAGCATGGCTGACAGATCTTTATCCGTAAATGGCTCCTTTTTTTTATTTCTAAGCACCCCACATATCCGTGGCTTGAACCACAACTATGGCTCCAGTTTCCATCTTGGGGGAGGGTGGAGGAGGGTTCAGGCCAGAACACACAAGACCTGCCTGGGGCTGCTCCGACACCAGCCACGGCTGCACACTCAGCTCGGGCCTCCTTCTGCTGCAACCCACAATGAGCCTTTATAGTGAGACTGATAAGCCCAAGAACTGAGACCATGGGAAACTCTTTCCAGCCCCAACCATTAAAAACAGACTGAGTGCATTGAGTGAACCAGAGACAGAGGGAGAAGTGACCACATAAAACAGTGTAGACATTTCGGGGTGTCCACAGCAGTTAGACTGCATTATATTTTCAAATAAAAGACTTCTTTGCTTTAAGCTATAATCAATCAAGCTTACAGAGACAAAGGGTATGAAGCCTTTAGTCGGAGTTGCATTGACCGCTTCTTTTTATAACGCTATTTCCCCCTCAAACTTCTCCTCAAGGCGGCAGCCCAACATGGCAGCCATGCCTCAAGGGGTGGTCTTTGGCTAGCTGCCCTCAGGTCATGAGGCCAAGGTAGAAGAAAGGAAAAGGGGGGAGGGGATCAGGAGGAGTCGCGTGATCAGTAAATTAAACTTCTGTTCATCACTGTTAAGGGTGGATGGGAAAGACAGTGTACGCCAGAGGGTTTATGTCCTATAAGACATAATGTTTTGGTGAAGGAGTTGGATTCTTGACATCAGGGGCTCATAACTTTGGTTCAGAATAGGATTACTTCTACAGAGCATTTCTCCAATATGAACTTATGTTGCAGAAACACTAGAAGATTAGACAAAATTGCAAACCATTACATATTGCCCAAGGCCCAGGATCAGATAATGTGCTTTAGCTATTACCAAGAGAGGATACATCTTTTGGTTATTAAATCAGGCATTTCTTATCATTTTGGGTTTGGACTGTTTACGTCTCACTGCTCTAACGAAGTTAAAATATTGCAAAGAGGAAGAACCATGTCTCATTTTAGACAGAAGGATGGAACCAGTGAAATCACAATATTCAACTGATCTACAGGTGGCAGTAATGCAACATGGTGCGCAGAAAAGACAGAGAAGAAGATGACTACTCCTCTTATGACACATCAGTAGTGGATCTGATGACGATTGACTAATGATGAGTTTACATCACCTGGAAATGGAGCACTTCACAAAGCGTGACAGCTTGTGTTACAGAGTTATAGGAAAAAAGTGTTCACCTATCCGTGAGGCATGATTATGGATCACTGCTTTTCTTGCTATGACCCACCCTACTCTGCCTCTGGTAAGCTTAACCTGATATTTTTACCCTAACCCAAACATAGCCAACAACGGCAACCAATCACAGGGAGAGTAGGGCAGGTTTTAGCAAGAAAAGCAATGTAATCTATTCATGAATCCAAAGTAAATGTAGCCAGGAGCAGTCACATACGGAGTTATGGTAACATCTTGAGCGTAGTGAGGCTTTGCCAGGGAAAGTCTAGGGGTAGGAGAAAAAAAATATTCTCAGATTCACTGCCATTCTCTCCTGAAAGGTTATGTCTCGATGCAAAAAAAGTAAATAATTGAACAATTTAAAACCCAATTCTCGACATTACGATTGCCTGTAACAATTCCGCAAGACCAGGCTATACTTAAATTTCAGCTGTATAAACTGCATGGTAAAATGTAACAGACGTAAAACATGTTTGTCACTGCGTCAAGTATACGTTCCTCACAGCTGAATTGGATCAATTTGGATGGTGAAATGCAATGGAAGTAAAAGGTGCGCAAGATGTTTACATTCTAAGCAGGTTACTTCTTGAGCTTTGGTGGGGAAGGCCGAGCATTAGCAAAAATAATAGAAGTAAATTCATCTGTTCATTTAAATTATAGATACTCTATACAAATACTCCATGATTTTAAAAGTAGCAAGTTGTCACACAGTAAGAAGAAAATCTAATCATGTATGGACATTGTTTTATAAAAGGCATCATAACCCTTTTAAATCAGTATCAAACTAAATCGGTCGGTCCCCACTCCCCAGACATTCCCACACCTATATGAGACCCTATAAAGCTTAGTTTCAGTTTATAGAGGGTTGATAGGCTAGGGTACCTGAGCCAAGTACCAAGCCACAGCTTGTCAACAGATTGTCATGGTCAGTAAAAGCTTTGACACAGAAAAGAAGAAGCCAAAGTAGCAGATGTCACATTGTTTAAGTGAACACAGGAAATAAAGACCAACAAGAGACTTCACTTGTAGCATGTTTGCACTCATCTTGAAAAGCTTTCGCCACCGCTAAACACATAAACGGCTTACATTTCGGAAGATGAATCGGCTGAACACACACACAGACGCAGATTAAAACAAGTCAAGCAAGGCAGAGCTTACGACCTCCGCCTTCACTTATTCCTGCCTGACCTCGTACTGTTCCTTCCCATCCCCCAATCTCCTTCGCCCTAATCCAGCCCTACTGGGTGGCAGACAGCAGAATGGCCTGATGGTCAAACTGTGTCTGTCTGCCTTCCTGTCTGTCCATCTGCTGGGCCCCAGCAGTGGTTCAAAGGAATTAAAGTTGTCTAGAAAGTTGCCAAAAAATCTCTCCAAACCCCACTTCAACTCTCTCTTTTATTGCACTTTCCCCCATCAGTTTAATTCCTCTGTTTCACTTTCTCTAAGCGTGGTCCAATTCCATTAACACCCTGTACCTCCTATCAGCTAATGCAGTACAGCTACACACCGAATCTCATCCAGCTCATTACCAGCACTCCAGTCCCACACAGGGATTCTTCTCTATGCCCCAATACCACCAACAGAGAAGGGGGGACAAGCAGCATGGTTCGACTCGATCCGTTCTTGGAATAAATTGAATTTACCAGTGTTGGCTACAACTGGAGACAATACACCAGACTTCGTGTTCTGTCATTATTTGCAACAGTGACACTTCAATTGTTCGTTTTAGAGATGCAGGGGCATGGATATGGTTTGGTTTGCATGTTGGGGGCAGAGTCGCAGGTCAGGGGGGGCTGAACTAATGTTCCGGTGGCCTTTATGGCTACAATGAAAAGCACAGCAGGGAAAGTGTAGCCTTGCTTGAGCTCAGCAGAGTTTATTAAAACTGCAAAAAGGGTGCGTGGCCACAGATGGTGCTGTCAATAACCGTTCACCCACCCATGCAAACGCAAGCTCATGCACAAAAGACACACCAATGCCACACCCAATGCCATACCACTGGGTGGAAACACACACACACAGTTATGGAGGGTAAACAGATGGTAAGTGTTTGGATGGATGTGTGATGTTGTGGAGAAGTGTTCCAGGGGGCGATTCCATTAGTCTTTCAACCTCTAAACTCCATCAACACCTCTGAGAAGCTGTTAGGATGGTGCTAAAGTATTAGCTACAACTTAACTACTGTGTGTAAAATAGCAAAAACTGCTCACTGAAGCAGCGAATTGAAACTATTTAGATTCATTGAAGGCCAGAAAATGTGCAGAAATTTTTTGACACTCGACGCATCAGTGTGCCTAACTTTTTTAACTTAGGTGCACCCAATAATCCATAAAATATTAATTTCTTTTCACGTTATGTACACAATTGTTAACAGGAGTAAAAGGTGCAAATACATGATTTTCTTCATTTAAATCACATGTAACAAGGAACTGCAATAACCTCACTCGATTAAAAAAATAAACTACTTAATTTCAGGTGCACTGGTGCAACCAATGAAGATGTTTAATTACACTGCATTTGTGACCAAAATAGTCACACCCTGGAGCCCTGAGAGCCTTGTGTATTTGTATAGTCCAGCATCAAATGCAACATTTCAATAGTTTTAAGGAGCCTATAATGGCAAGTGTTCCTGAGTTGCCATTCACTCTCAGGTATCCTATTTTTTTTTTTCGATTTCTGGATGACTTCATGTGCAGAAGAGAAGCATTACATCTCATGGCTCCAGCATGGTGTTAATGGGTCAAAATTTGACCCGCGCAAGAGGTCAGGTTTTAGCGAACAGCTGGCTTCAGATCCACTCACGCTCCCAAACTCACAATTGACAGTATTTACTACTCAAGAAAGGGCAAAAGTGGCGTAAGGACACAGGCATCTGACAGCTGTTCTAATATTCATAATCACTGAATTTCAGAGTGTACCCATTCATAAAAATGGAACCTAAGCAAGGAGTATTGTAAAGCATCAGTTAGTAATCAACCATTGGTTCATCATTCTATCAGTCATGGGAAAAAAAAATTATTGATAAGTTAAAAAGCTGGTTGAAGCTAAACATGAAATTTGAGGAGACAAATTTGGACTCATACTGTATTGTTACTGATCATTAATATGATATCATTCAAGAGGTAATCTGTGGTAAATGTTGAGATATTGCTCCTAAAAACTTTTGATGTGAAATGGCTATTGGCTGTTGTTTGTATAAAATACTGACTGTTAAGGACAGTGATCAACACATACTGTGCAAGTTCATCCTCTGCCACATACTAGGACAACAACAACTCCCACTATTACTAATGTAAATATGCTAATGGTTTTAACCACAAAACAAATCCTATTAATTTGAAAGATTATACCACCTCTGAGCAGTTTCCTACCTCTAATCCCCCTACATACAAACATGGGCAGACCTCTCTCTTTGAGTATGCAGAGGACCAGGGCTCTGATTTCAAACAGCAGAGAAGGCAGGTCAAAGGGGGCGGCCTTTATGATGATGTGGGAGAGGACCCCTGACAGGGGCTCAAGGGGTCCTGCCATCAGAGTCACGACCCTTGGGCCACAAACAGCAAGCCACGCTCTGACATCAGACCAACACTTTGCCCAAGAGAAGACACGGCAGTGTTGCTACACTTCACAGAATCAGAGGCCCACAGAGAATGCCAAAGTACCCACAACCTTTCCTTAGCCCATTTAAATCGACTGCAACCGATGTGCGCTGTAAAGCACAAACAAATTCCACTGTCTTAACCCAATCTTCTTAATGTTTTTGTTTTTCCAAAACAAGCTGAGTCTTGATGCAGATGCCAATGTTGGCAATTAGCAAAAATTTAATCCCCATGCTGCAGAGCTTTTTCAATAAAAGGCTAATTTCCTTGAATTGCCTAAATGACATCCATTTTCATTTCGTCTGTGGGAGGGTTAAAAAGAAAGGCTGGTGGAGGCTACTTAAGATGTGAATGTCAGCTGAATGACAAGTCGGGCCTGAGAACAGTACTGTCAGCCTTCGTAGGGAGGCTTTCAGATGGACAGTCACCATAAAAAACTACACTGAGTACATACTGACTTGAATAACAATGCCACTCAGCACACCGCTGAAAAATACTGGAGCTTAAATCTTTGCATATAAAAATGATTCTAAGGGAAAAAAAGGGAATTGTTGGTGTGAATCTGCATGGCTGCTGGCTAACTGGATAACAGCAGACCACCACGTGCATGTCATTTGTTAAAATTGGGACAGAGAGCTTCAGGCTACAAATCAATGTGGTTATGTAAGATGAGGCAAAAGTTGCCACCAGATATCTGTCGGGCTATTGTGAGAATTAAAACAATATTTTAGAGAGTGATACAGAGAGGATGCAGACCAACAAGATCAAACATTGGCTCCGGCTGTTTTCTGAGCTGTTTGTTGATCTACTTCTTGAGTAATCAATGTCTGTTCACGAGAATCTGCCTCTGGCGATCACAGCTCCACTGCAGATGTGATCCCACTCATTATCACGGCAAACTCTTAACTCATAAAACGCTTTACAGCTGCAAAATCAGGGGCTGCTCTAAAACTGAATACTTAATGTTGACCGAATGCATTTTCTTCCACTCCTGACTACTCATATCCTAATGAGCCTGGCAGCTATTATTCCTAAACAAACAGTGGGCTGCATTTGCAGGAGTCATCTGACCTACTAAAGACTCTCATTGTCATGCCTTACAACAAGCATAAACATATTAGAAGAGACGGAACAGTGTGTCTGAATATGCTGGCCGTGAAAATATGTAGCATGAAATCCCTCCATGGTTTATTACAGAGAGTGGAATTTATAAAAAAGAAAGAATGTGATATATTGTCAGTATCCTCTTTGCCTAAAAATAAACTGATGAACGATAAGAAATAAACTCTCAAATTAAATACTCGCAGGGCATTTGCAATGCAAAATGAACCAGTACTTTATGCAAATAGCTCGGCAGTACCTGTGATGTGGAATATATTTACAATGCATGACAGGCCTCAGTGCATTACCCTCACAAATGAATTCTGCATCTTCAACAAAACAAAACACCTTAACATCGATTTATTCCATCTCTGGTGGTCCTATTTGGCAACAGCTATTCACAGCAGCATCAGGTTGTTGTTATTACCCCGCTGGGTTCTGCATGACAAATGAGAGGCTTCGTCATCTCTTGTTCAGCATCCCCTATGACTGTGCATCATCCTCTGTTATAGGCTGAAAGCCCTTAGTCATTCTTGCAAGGAGAATAAAGGGTGCTGAGCATTCCTCGCAAATGAGGGCTTGTGCCCAACCTCATGCAATCTTTTAATTCCTCAAGCAGCAGTGGTCCCCTCTCTACTCTGCCCCCCTCTGAAGCCACCCCCCCTAACCTCCCTTCTTTTTCTGGATTTAAGGTTGGATACAGGGAAGTGAATAGGTGGTATTTGAGCATGCTAAAGGCGCTGAGGAACAGAGCAGGCTGGCTGGGGGCCAAATCCCCATGGTTACCCTGGAGCAGCAACTGCCTCTTTCCTGTGCTGGTCTGTCTGGGAATAAACTACCTCTGCTCTGCATGCACAGAGGGGCTTGAAGGAGACAGAAGAGACCAGATAAGTTAGGGTGGTATCATTATGGTGCCTTGCACACCTTTAAATCACCCAACTAAATCAGGGCAAAAAGCAGTTTTATGCTTTAGACCGAGTGTGTGGGCTTGTGACAATAAGCCAATAGTGAGTAAGGACCCAAGCCTGGGCAACCGGCTCCTCTGAGGTGCAACATACTGAATTTGTTATACAGGTGTGCTGCCTGAACTTGTGCTCCTCTTCAGGTGCATTATCATGCTCTAATGCTGTAGGAACAATGTGGTGACTACAAAGTCTCACACCACTTCTGCATGGTGAGAACATCTCAGTCACTTGCCTGGATAGTAACAGGTTGTTGAACACTTCAACATGATAAAATGCACCAGACCAAGAACAAGTAAAACAGTAACGTGTTTTAGCAGATACAAGTTGCAGACTACTTCATAGGTCACCTGCTGTGAAAGATAGTGATCTCCTCTTTGGGCCAGCAGTGAATCTGCTGAGCACTTTCATTGGCTTTCACATGCAAAACTACAAAATAAAAGCCCCTCCGGACCTCAGCTACCAATCTTTTATTTTGCTAATTTAGCTGACCCTCTTGTAATGCTTACATAAATACCATTACATTTTGCTAGGCCTGTGAGTCATTTTACTGAAATTAAAGATAAATGGAGAATTAACACCGACAGGAGGTCATATTTCACCAACTTTTTTCTCATTCACCACACCACACCACATCACTGGCTATCATACAGGTTGTGATGAACTAACGTTAGCCTGCTCCCAATTAATCCTCCAGCGGCTCCAACAGGCACATTTCCCGGCGAAACATTCCCTCTCCCTTACCTTTCACTTGGCTCTCGTACTCCGCGATGATTTCTTTATCCTTTTTGAACCTCGGCGTAGACATTTTCCGTCTTCTCGTGTCCGAAGCTTATTGTAAACTTCTTGTAAAAACTGTTAGTCAAGAAGCGGGATCCTAAAGCAGCCGACGCATCCCACACAGGGCGAGAAAATGAACGCGAGAGAAGGAGAAGAAGAAGGAGAAGCTCGAGACAAAATGACACTTTGAAAGGATTTCAGTCAAAAGAGGAAAAGGTTTAGCTCTTCATGGTTCCCCTTCCTCTCTGGATAAGCGGTGGATACACAGCAGAGCCAATGCGCAATCCTGCTCCCACCAATGAATCCAGTCAAGTAGCAGAGTAGTCCGCGCGGCGCAACAGCGCTGCTGCCACCACAGAAGAAGAAGAGGAAAAAAACAATCACGCAAGTTTCAGGGTCTCCTGAACAACAACAACCCGTGCGGAGGGCTTCAAAGTCCGCCCGAATCGTGAGTGTGTGCCTCTGTGTTGTTTTTTTTTGGTAGTGCTTTCCAGTTTGGGACCCGCGCGCACACACACACACACACACACACACACTCACACACACATACATACACTCTTCCCCCCTGCTCGCTCTCCCTCGACGGTTTCTCCCTCCAACTCCCAGCAGGCTCAGAGGCAGACAGGGCAGGCCGACTGCAGCACACAGCAGCTGGAGCCAGGCAGGGAGAGGAGAGGGAGGGATCTACACACACACGCACACACACACAGCTAGCGGACACCAGTGGACCGACACTCCCAGATCTGAAGGCTTTCTTTTATTTGTCCATAGTTGTCAGCTTTTGGAAGTAAATACAACATCCAACGTCAGTAATTGCATCTGCAATTTATACGTAATGGTTTTCCCATAACCAGTATAAGTGTTTTCAACTTTTCACTATAGAAGCATTCCAACTAAATTATCATAAAAACACTAAGACATGGGTTTCGCAGTAACATTCAAAAGAAAGATCCCATAGATCTGTTTCAAATATACAGGAATCCAGTGCTGTGCAAGGTGGAATACCAGGTATATATAGAGGCCCACAGCTGCTTTGGTCCCATAAAAGGTGCAGTTAAATGGCACTCAGGGGCCCCACATTGCCTAGCTTCACCCATGCACTCTTATAGGCTACAGCTATTAAAGGTGTCTGTCCCTAAAAGTGATGTATAACACATATTTGTAAAGAAGCTATTTGTTGAATATTTCAAAAAGACTGTAAATACATGAATTGTCTGAGAAGTTTAAAGCCCCCAGAAGAACTTAAGATACTACCACGCTTTTGCCCCATTACTTGATCTGTATTGATGTGATAAGGTCAAAAGTTTAACTTTTTCCCGACATTTTTGCCAAACTACAACAAGCCTACCTCAGAGGTATGATCACTACATACATTGAAAAGTAACTGGTACACAGCGCCATCTGCAGAGCAAATAAAGGCACATCCACTTAACTTCTCTTCAGTTTATTTTATTGCACTTTCTTACAAAATCCATGCAGCACAGCACAGAAATAAATATAACAAAGAATAGATGGTTTTCTCATTACGTTGTTTTTTTAATTATTTTTTGGGCTTTTTCATGCCTTCATTAGACAGGACAGCTTAGGAGAGAAATGACAGGAAATGGGATGAGGGGGGGGGGGATGACATGCAGCAAGAGGCCACAGGTCTGACTCGAACCCGATGACACAGCCGCCGCACGTGGGGCACCGTTCCGCCAAGCGAGCCACCGGGCGCCCTTGTTGTTATGTTTCGAAGAGAAAAGCGACTCATGCCACAGCAACAACAACCATTTTCAAGCTGCTCACAATACAAAACAGCTCTATGTTCCACTTTCAAACAAGGCCTAAATCACATTATTGTCGCATTCTACACTTACTGTTTAGGGTTTCCTAAAAATCACAATACTAAGAGCATACAAACAAAGATATAAAACAGAGTTGAAATAATATGAGGACTATAAAATGCAAAGGCAATTTATTATTTCTAAAACACCTGGACATTCCACCATTGTAAACATTAAGATGATAAATATATATCAATTAATTCTTGATGGCAGCTTTAACACTTTACTAAACATATAAACTGTTTTAAAACAACCTGCACAGGAATATTACACTGAACATAATCATGTTCACTTCACCAGTAGTGTGTCACATTTCTCCACAAACCACAAAATAAATAAAATCAATATTGAACAACTACCCCTGTTTATCTTTTAAAGTTTTGTTAATGAAGCACCACGGTCAGACGCTTTTGAAGAAAGTCTCCTCGATGACCTCTGTGAACCTTTCCTTCATCTGCTGACGGAAGCTGGCGTACCACTCCAGCAGCCTCCTCCTCCTGTCCACCCTCTGCTCCTGGCTCATCCCTCTCTCCCTCTCCAAGATGGACGGCAGTTCTTTCCAGTCACTGATGAAGATGAAGGGCGCACCTGCAGCTTTGAGCAGACGTAGCGGGGAACTGGGCCCAGCCGCACAGGTCCCAGGTGTCAGTACATCCTCCACCACGGGCACTGAACCGTAAGAGCAGGCCTCATAGATGCGGTAACACTCCGTGTTGATCCCAACCGGGCAGAGAGTGAGCTCGCTCTGGGCCAAAGCTGTCTGATAGCGTCTCAGACTCTCTGATGTCTCCTGAGGGAGCCACCTGAGGCAAGGAGGACAAAAGGCTGTGATAAATATATGCTAGATATATTCCAGTACTGTTTCAATGAGACAGTTCATGTCGTAGATATCTCACCTCAACTCCATTTATAATTCAATAAATAAAAAAACAGAAATTCCTCATTTAAAATAGCCAAACACACTAAGTTGAATATAAGAGCAAGGGTCCCTTCGCTGACAACATTATCATTTGTGATATAACTGTGATTGCTGTACTGCCAACTGTATATACTGTACATCAGGATACAAATACCTTAACAGGAGACATCCCCGAACTGCATAACAGTATTTACAACATACAGGAGTTTAACATGGTCAAAGGGAATAAACAATGAAAGCTTTCTGTGTTAGTAGCATCACAAAAAAACTGCTTACATTTAAATACAACTAAGAACTGAGTTATTTATTCAATGATTATTGCTTGGTATTTCATGCTATTTTCATATAATTGGTTACTATACATATAGTTCAGATTTTTCAAGTTTTTCAAGTCATCATGTAATCATTCCTCCTGTCCATAGTGGTTGTAAAGAGATCCCCTCCTAACACAATTACAATGTAAATGATGGGGAACAAAATCCGAAATCCTCATCCTGTGCAGAAATTGCATCCTTAAGTTCAGGTGAAGCTTATACGAGGCAGACTGACTTCGAAAGCGAGAAAGTACTTTTTTTTTTTTTCAAAAGTTACAGTCTTTTTCGTTCAAAATCTTTCTTTTTTGTGTTACTGTCCCTCCACTGAAGCTCAGCGAAGTAACACAACCTGTCAGTGTCTGTCAGTCATGTCAGTCCCTGAAATGTAATCTAAGTACTTCAGTTTCACCACAAGACCTTGGAAATCATTTGAAAGACCTTGATGTCTCAGTAAGTTTTTGAGAACTCCAACTCCAATTCATTAACCTTAATAAATTATCGCTGACGTTAAAATAAAAGCTACAATAGGAAGGTCAGAGTGAGAAGGTCCTGATATTAATATTCTCAATATCTAATTTTATGTTACAAATCAAGGCATTCACTAAAACAAAATATGAATGTTTCACTCTTATATATAAGAGCTTGGCAACCACATATTAACTTACTTCTCCCTGGCGGCGGTGATGCATTCCTTATCCAGGCCAGATTGCTTCAGCACCTGCATGAGAGTTTCTCTGGAGGAATTTTTGTAAACAGTTCCTAGGAAATTGCAGAGGTATGGTCTGTTGGAGGTGATTAGTTGGGCATTAGGCCTGATCATAGGAAACTGCCTGTATCTGCACAGAGATGGGCAAAACAGAACAACATGTTAGACAGTGCTATTCAAAAACAACCTGCTAACAGTTCAATGTACTGCTACTGAGCACTAATGACGCACACAAACACACACACACACACACACACACACACACAAATGTAGGACTACTAAGAAAAGACATACGTGGCAACACCGAGAGGCCACTGGAAGACATCCTTGTCGTTGACCCACGGGCTGTCGTACACTAGAAACATCAGATCCACAAAGCCACCATTTCTCTTCAAGTATGGGCTGATCCAATTGTTGTTGCAATGCTCATTGCCCAGCAGGACCACTGCCACGTGTGACACTGTGTGGGACTGCACCATAGCTTGAACATGTTCCAGCCACCGTGTGGAGTAAGACACCTTCTGCTGCTCCCGGCCGTTCAGAACCAGAATCAGACTGTTCATGTCCTGAGGGACATGACCCTGGACCACAGCTGGACCTGTATAGAAACTAAAGATAGAGAGGCAAGAAGAGGGGCTATTATACGGTAAGGTGTACTTCATCGACTCCAAAAACTCAACTATAAGGTTGGATTTGGCAGTTTGTAAGAGCTCCCTCTTTGAATTGTTACCTGAAATCAATCTTTCCTGACTGCAGCTCTCCCTCTCTCCATTGTGCGACCTTGTCAGTCGGATTAAGGGGTCCCTCTAAAATATGTTCCCAAAGGTAAAGCCCTGAGGAGAAAAGAGTGGTTCAATGCAATTCACAACGGGAGTTAAAATGTCAACATGTGCAGTGCCATTATGTTGTACTACTGCCAGGCTTTTACAGCTGAGGATACACCACTTAAATATAATTTTTGTCTTTATCCATGAATGTGGGCACTCGATGTAATATAGGCTATACGTATATACAGTATATGCAGTTATTTAGCCCCACTTTCATTGATGACTCAGGAAATATGGAAGTATGTAAAAAAATATCTAGGCAGCAATGGGAAAGGAAACGAAATCTAAAGCTTAGCATAATTGTTTTTTACTATGAAATGTTCACATTTGAAGCCTTATTTATTATTCACTATAATAAATAGAATGATGTAATTTTCTCAAAGGGACCATTCCAGTTGTATTCCCTGTCTAAGAAAGGGAACACTTATATCAAATAAGAAAATATATATGAGTTAACCCATCAAAACAAATTTGAGATACTATTTCATATTTGGTGTTTGGTGTTGTTTCTAATATTTGCTCTTTAAAATCTGGTGGATTTTATTTGATTTACATTCTGTGATACACCAAGATAAATAATCTACGACTAAGTCTACTTTATTTATGGACAATAAAACTTGATTCTAGACATTAACACCCACTAATTAACAATTCATAAACTTGTATTGGTGTAGAAAGTGTAATCTTATTTATTTAATACATTTCCTCAATATATTTAATTGTGAACTTAATGCATTTCAATTATTACTGTATATTATTTTTAATGCATATTCATTTTCACCATGCACATCCATCAAATCATCCAATCTCTGTGAGGTTAAATGATGCATGTCCACATCAGGTTTGTAGTTTATTACAAAGCTTTTACATACTGTTCAGTTGTATTCATAATTTTCACACTCGGACTGTACTGTTCGTTTCTAATATTATATTGTTTCTGTATTTGCTGCACCTCAGCTTCAGTGAGGAACATTCTTTTTCTTCAATTGTATAAATCTATCAGAAATTATATTCTATTATATTTTAATCATCTGAACTCAGAAAAAATTACTACACTAAACTGATACTTTGGCCATGTGCCAGAGTATCAATCAAGTCATCAATCAGAAGACTAGTAACAGCATTTTCTAATTCGATCTTATTCAATATATTAAGCCCCTTATGAGAAAACATTTTTCTGTACTTGTGATAGCACACAGAAATATATTGTCACTTTGAGGTCATAGTATTGTCCTTTTATGCCAAAATCACAATAACTACCTTCTCTTTAGGCTGTGACAAATTAATGACAGCTCGTAATATCATGACTTACCTACGGCAGCTTTACCCCAGATTTGCACCTTGTATCTTTTGGGTTTGTTCTTGTCAATTCGAGACAGGTGCTGTTTGAAAGCCTCTCTCTTTTTGTTCAGAGCAGAGTTGTACTCCACTTGCTCATCCTCCCACGGATTCCAATCATCGGCTAGAAATGGAGCAGCACCGCCATCTCTCACACCACCTGCAAACACATCACACCATTCCCATTCAGTTTACGGGCAGGGGTTGCCTTAACATTATTAAAAAAAGTCCTTAACTGTAAATTTATGGAAATTTTAGGCAGCTTATCTGCAATAGAGGTTTTACAACGGTGGTGTTAAGCGTAAAATTACCCGAGGGTGCTCCGGTCTCTTTCTTCACTACCCTGTG
Source organism: Pagrus pagrus (assembly GCF_965226575.1). Taxonomy (NCBI): domain Eukaryota; kingdom Metazoa; phylum Chordata; class Actinopteri; order Spariformes; family Sparidae; genus Pagrus; species Pagrus pagrus. Next base: position 27,434,568 of record NC_140194.1, read on the forward strand.
AACACGGGATATTACTTTGGTGCTGAAGAAAACATTGTATGCAGCGTAAAGTGAAAATGCCACATACGCGAAAATAATTAAAAGAAATAGCTTTCTTTTTGGTATTTTCATTTTTCTTTCCTTTTTTCTCTCAGGTTACCATTGTGCAGCTCGTCTCCAGATTTTATGGGAGGACCCTTGTTTACATCACGAGGACCCCTGAATACTGCCCACTTTGAGAAACGCCTGTACCAAATTCGCCTTTATTTTAAAAGCATGTCTGGTTTCCACCATTGTTGATTAAAAACATACCATACCGACACAGAATATATCAACTGTAATTTTGGTATGAATTGACAACAATAAAGCTGAATAATAACGTGATTTGTTAGAAAAAATGACAGGGACACTTCGGTCAGACCAACGCGGAACGTTGTGCAGGTGGAGTGTGTTTCTGGTAAGGCAGACCAGAGAAGAGCACGGAAGATTTAGCATACGCAAGGTCGTACCCGTTTCTCCAGGTGGAGTGGTTTTTTATTTTTGACAAAAATGATGTCCATGGCCGCTCGTCCCGGGGTGCTATCCCCGTACTTGCAGGCAACAAAACACGCCGTTAAAAGCCTGCTGTGCCCTGGAGCTAAGGAGTTGGTGCCTGCTGCTGGTAAGGGAGAGGACGGACGTGTGGCTAGTAACATTAGCCAGAGTTGGTATTGCACTGCGTCATGTAACGATAAACAGTACATAGTATAGTGTAGTATAGTGGCAGTTGACTGATAATGTAACATTTCCATGTTAGACAACGTGTACATTTTAGTTTTCTTCATTTTTACCGTTCTTATCTACAAACTGACGGTACTGTTATCAACTTGATGAGGTTAGCAGGACGTAGCCGAGGTGTTGTAACTGAAATCTGACCCGAGAGAGGGCCATCAATGGATAAAAGAAAAACAACTCAGATCTAAACACTATATCGCACCAGTTTTTGCTTTGACATCGATCTTAATGTAAGACCTTTTATAAATATGTTTTTATATAACATACATAACATCTGGCTTATCAAACCACGGTCAAACAGGTTTGCGTTGGCGTGCCAGTACAAGTGAGCCCAGCTGGGGTCAAAGACTATGATATACTATAGTTAAATTGCGGAAGAAAATACTGTAAGCAAGTCTAATGATTCTTCAACTCAAGATTATTTAATCGTCAGCCATTTTGATAATCTAGTTATTATGTAATTTTCTAAAAGCTGAAGAAAAGCAGATTGAGCTCTAATGATAATATTTTTTGTAGCGTAACAGCTGACAGTATCAAGATTTCTAGATCTAAAGCTGATGTGATGTGTTTGTATTATGTGTGCAAAACTTTGGTTTTGACTGCTATGATGTTTTTAAAAATGGCTTCTCTGGTATAAGTAGTCAATAATGATCAATATTTACGCGTACAGTATACAAATTAGTATTGATTTCAATCCAAAATTTGAATTTCTAAGATTTCTTTACCATGCATTTAGTGAAATCCTCTAATTTCCAAGGTCACATAAATACACCACAAATCATTTCATCTGTATTTTTTTAAACATTATTAGATCTACGATTAATTAAGCCTTGAAAAGGACAAATGTCTCCAGTGTGATTATGTTGAAAATTCAAAAATGAAATCCAGTAATTCTAAGGAGAAATGTGGTAATTAAATGTTATAAATCCTGACATTGAAAGAATGCCTGAATAGAATTACTGTTAAATGTTTCCGTAAGATACTGTGTAGTTCACAATCTATTTTTATTTTCCCCTCTGCTGCGTTTGTCTCTAAACGCTTCTTCCTTTGTCTCATTTAAAGCTCCTGCCACAGTCCGCCTCGCCCACACAGACATCAAGATCCCTGACTTCACAGACTACCGTCGCCCTGAGGTCGTCGACCCCAACAAGTCCTCCCAGGACAGCAGTGAGGGAAGAAGAGTTTTCTCTTACCTCATCACAGGAGCCACCACTGTTGTCGGTGTCTATGCTGCCAAGACAGTGGTCTATCAGTTTGTCTCCTCGATGAGTGCGTCAGCAGACGTCCTGGCCTTATCCAAGATCGAGATCAAGCTCGGTGACATCCCCGAAGGCAAAAACATGACCTTCAAATGGAGAGGAAAGCCCCTGTTTGTCCGTCACCGCACAGAGAAAGAAATCTCAGCAGAGGAGGCTGTGGATATCGGGGAGCTGCGTGACCCCCAGCATGACAAGGATAGAGTGGTTAACCCACGCTGGGTCATCGTCCTTGGTGTGTGCACCCATCTGGGTTGTGTGCCCATCGCCAACGCCGGAGACTACGGAGGCTACTACTGTCCTTGCCACGGCTCCCACTATGATGCTTCAGGGAGAATAAGAAAGGGCCCTGCTCCTCTTAACCTGGAAGTTCCCTTCTATGAATTTCCTGATGATGACACGGTTGTGGTGGGATAAATACTGGAGCTCTGTCTCAGTTCCTCTCTGTAATATGTAAATTTAGATGGCTTTATTTGAGAGTTGGGAGTGGTTTGAAATGTTATAATTTCCTAATAAAGATATTTCCAACTCTATGATTGAGTTATTTTGTTGTTGATTCATTTCCATTTTTCCAAAATATTGTATTTATCTCAACAGATTTTATTCAAACTACTTTAAGCATTTAGTATTGGTAGCAAATAACATCATGTAACACACAAAGTTTCAATGTTACAGTGTCTTGCATGAAAATAAAGAGAAAATAGAACTTATGTCACACAAACGTTGAGACCAGAAGATGCTAAAAACAGGAGAACACTTTATGTAACGCAGAGACAAAAATGCAGAACCAATCCAAAACCACAACAGGCGAGTGAAACAATTTATTTTTATTTATTTATTTTTTTTAAAAAAGCTTCAGTGCAAAGAATATCACGTTTCACCAGCCTGGGTTCTGCTGTGTGGAATTTTTTTTTCACAGCATTTGTTTATCAATTAAGGCATGATAAATATGTGAAATTTAAAAAAAGAAATTTTGTCGTGTAGACACATTTTGACAGTTTCCACCTCTAATAGAAAAACTTCAACGGGGATCTTTACTCAACACAAAATATAGTTGTTAATCATTAATGGTTCAAGAACACCTTGAGTGTTTTTACAGTGTTAGCCATGTTGTGGTATCTTGAGGGGCTGTTGGGCTACATTCAGGCCCATATGGGGTTATTAAAGATGCAGTTGGGGTCACACCCTTAAGTCATACACAAAAGAAGCTAACATTGGTAAAAACATCTTTTAGTTCTATTTTTAAGACTGGCTAGATAGGATAGCTTTCTGTTTTTCTACCCTTTTTTTCATGGGCTGGATGGAGCCTTTTTCATGGTTACATAAAGTTCAGTTTTTGCAAAGCTCATTAACACATGAATTACAATAAACCATGAAGTCTTTTTTCCTTTTAATAGGTTTGTGTCAGAAAAGATGACAATTTTAAACCAGTAATGGCAGTAGCAAGTAGTGTCTCAGAGACGGCATGTAAGATTAAGCATTTGTGTTCTGTATTTCACATTTTTAATCCAGAGGAATAAAGTGTGCCATGTAAAACTCTATGAACTAGTGAAACACAAACTGATTTTTATTGATGCAATAACTTAAAGGGCTTGATTTGAATCAGAGCTTGATTTGAATCAGTGATGGCAATGCAATATACTGTACACAGATGCTGGTAAACTCCTACTCTTTAACGTCATAATTTACTGTGTACATAGTACCTGAACTGTTCGTTCAAGCCTCAATTCAGAATAACTTTGAAAGTCAGACATGATTATCAGTGCCATTACAGGCTTAATGAATGAATTACTCCTTCAAGTGCACTTCCAATAATAAATGAATCCAGTTATAGAGCTGTTTTCATTCATAGTAATGCTTTGACCTCATATTGACCAGTGTAACCTGTTACCAGGACTGTGATGGTGTCTGAGTCATTTCACAATATATGAGGAGTCCCTTTAGCTTCACTAAAACAATTCACATTCTTCTCAAAGACCCCATCCTCCTGAGCACACGGGCCCCTGTGTCAGCTTATTCAGTCAGTTTCTCCACCAACACTAGTCCACATAGTGCACCTCTCCCTGCAGCTCCTTAGTGATGTACCCAAGCAGGGCACCTGTGAGCTGCTGCTTCAGTGTGGCGTTGCCCATTACTAGAGCGGTGAGCTGAGCCAAATCAGTCCACTGGATGTCTCCCAGGATGGCAACAAGATCATTGTAAAGCTTCTGCTGCTGCTGGGGAGTGAGCTCCATTATGATCTGAGGCAGCGGTTTGAATTGTCCACTCGTCAGCCAGCAACCCAGAAGGCCTCCTACAGCACCACCTACAGGGGAGGAGGGTTTAAGCAACAGTATTGATTGGTCCTATAGAGTAATATATATATGCAATAAAGCATGTGATTCTGTACATACTGTACATTATAGATTGAGGTGAAGTAGAGAAAAAAGATTTGAGGTATGTCATTTTTTAACTTACCGACTGCAATACCAAGAGGACCCCCAACCAGCCCTCCAGCGAAGGCCAGGCCCCCGGCGGCTGCTGCTCCCTTCCCCGAGCCTTTCACTGTGGTCTGGATTTGCTGATTGGCAGATAACTCACAACACAGCTTCATGACATCATCAATTCGATTACACATACTGTGGATCACATTTATGGTTTAAGGACACTTGGCAGAAATTGTAAAAGCTACATAACAATCTGAGAGTAACCATAGGTGAAGACATCAGGGAAACACTGTCAGATTAAAATAGTTTGAGTACAGGTACTAGGTGTCAGCTGTTCACAAATCAACAAGTTACAACAATCACATAAGATGGAGGACTGAACAGAGTCCTACTGAGCCCCTAAAGTCCCTGAAGGTGACATTTTTATCTTGTGCTATAAAGATAACAACATGCTATCATTAAGAGGGCTTGTTGCTCAAATTCCCTCCCTTCAACTCAGTGGAAATATACTAAAGTATCTGCTACTATTGTTTATTAGTCTACAATGGAGACAAATTATATTAAAGATTTTTTTTAAAGTTTTTTATAGTTACTGAACAGTCTTCATACTTCAAGTTATCATCTTATGTATGTTATAACAAGGAATAAATAATCATTTCAGCGCACAAGATCAAAAATATCGTTTGAGGACTTCAGATTCTTCATGTGGTCCTGCATGTATTTAATATTGTGGCACACAGTCGTCCTCTATGACATTTATCTACAGATATTAATAGTGCAATAGATATGATTGCATCAGAAAGCATCATAACACATAAGCTAACGTTACACAGCGTTATCCTTGGTGTTATCTAGCTGCCGCCCATTTACACCACATATTACCCGTTCAAAACGAGGCAGAGCCCGCTGTTAACGTCAGTAACATACCTGTCTGGGTCATGAAAATCCTCATAAATAGTCTTCGTGGGATTGTAACTATCTCGTTATTATGATGTCGACTGTTCGCTGCTTCAGCCGGTTGCTGCTGATTTCTGATCTTGCGTGACTCTGGCCGCAATGCCTCATGGTAGCGAAACAAAATGCTGCGTTCAGGGACATTCGGCCAATCCCCGAGTTCCTTGCTTGCTGTTCTAAACGGCAACCAATAGGTATTAGACACAGCCAGCATAGTTTTAGGATAGTGCTATCTTTAATAGGTCATGAGACAGGCAGTCATGTAAAATGGTCGTCACATGATTTCATGTTTTTTTTTTAACCGTTTTTGACACGAAGTGTAATAATATTTATGTATGGTTTGTGCTTATGTAGGCTATGTCATGTATAATGTGTACACAGATATACCTAATAAAATATTTTATCTTTAGTATTTTAGTTGTATCTTTTCAGTTTTCTGTTATTTCCAGTTTCCTTTTAGCTTTAAGCTCATCAAAGATGAATCACAAAATAATCGAAATTGCAATATGACTAAGGTAAAATGTGTCACAGAACAGTGTTTTAATGAAATGTTGTTGTGCTGCAGAGATGCTCTGGCCTACAAAGCTTGTTCTCCAAATGTAATAAAACATGTTTGTTTGGCAGAGACTGGTACACTGAATGTGTTTGGAATTAATTTATGAGCCCACCAATCAGCCAATGAACCAATCAATGAACCAATCATCCTCATATGATCAATAATTATGTATATTCATATTATAAATAGAAGAGGTGTGATTTCAGGTCATTCTCTTGGCGCAGCTGTCATGTCATTATTACAGTTTTTCTCAATTGCTAAAACACAATTTCTGAAACCTTGCTCCATTTTCTGAAAACATTAAACACAAAACCTCAGCTTCAAGCACTATTTACAAAACCTCTGACTCCTCGTGCAAAATGAAACTTTCGCCTCAAAACAGATTTACCTGTGCTCAAAACCAAACACTGCTCTCAAATCATAAACAAAGTGATCAAAATTATATACACTATCAAGCAGTCAGTAAACAATACACCAAAAAATAGAAAACACGATGTTCAAAACACATAGTTCTCAGGGAGAAGTACATTTTTAATCTCAAAACAAATTTCATATTTTTCCCTCATTGTCTTTTGATGAATGAAAACATGTTCTATCATAGTAGCTCAAAATTGAATCAGAAATTATACTCTGCTTTGCTCTTTGCAATTTTTTTTGTTCTTCCTCCTCCTTGTACCCCTATTTTTACAGTACTGTACCCTGCATCTCACAAACGTGTCCTTTGTTTCTGTGATACTGTAACTCTTGTTTTTTGTTGATATGAACCTGCAACCAGTCAAAATCTATTGAGCAGTTGGTACTGTAAACAAATGGAAAGCACAATGTTCAGGGCCAGACAATTTGTTTCTTCCATCCATTCTTAGACTTTCTCCGTCCCACCTTCAACAACCTGTTTGCTCTCTGAACTGGCTTATATTGGTTGTGTCACATGATTTGAAACAAGTGAAATCAATTTTGAGTGGTTGTGTTTACAGTAAGGACAACTCTGTTAATTAAAAGCTTTATGAATAAACAGCTTTATGATCATTTTTAGAAATAGCTTATTTACGTTCACTCAAAATTGTGTTGTTTCTGTAAACACATTGTTGGGTTGATTATGCTGGCTCAGTTTACAAAAATAAATTCACACAGTTGCGCTCAAACACAGGTGTTTTTCAAACAGTTTCAGGGTAGCACTTCAACTGTGATAGGGGCTTAACTCAAGTAGGCTACATGCAATTTAGAGGTACTTGTACTTTACTTCAGTATTTCCATTACAATATTTCCCTCATATGCAATTTAGTAGAAGACAAAAGTGGCATGAAAACAAAAGCTTTAAGAAAAGTACAGCTACTTTAAATTGGTACTTGAGTAAATGTTGCTACTTACTGTAGTTACAGTCCACCACTGCTTATGTTGATGATGATGATGATTTTAATTGAAAAAAATGTTTAATCAAAATCAAAATAAATGTGTTTTTCTCCACCAGAATTATATTGGCTTTGAAAGAAGTCATGTTGGAACATAATATTTTCTATTATAAATATTTATATAAAATATAGTTAAATAATGAAAAGGTAAGAAAATGAGCTGACATTTTATGGTGGCTGATCATGTTCCTGATCCCCAGAGGATGAACTATTTAATGGCCACATGATGTTTCCTGTAGCGCCCCATCAGTACTGAAGAACTGATTACAGTTTTTCTCGATTGTTTACACACATTTTCTGAAAGCATGCCTCATACTCTCAGAACTCTACACACAAATCAAAAAACACACACACAATGGGCAAAACCCCTCACTTCTCCTGCAAAATGAAACTTTACATTCAAAACAATGTTATTTCTTCTCAAAATGATATTTTGTTTTCAAATGACACACACAAACCATCATATGAATAGACATTTATAAGAACCAGTTGAACTCTGATGTGCTCAATGTAAAATACTATGATGAATGAAAAACGCTTCTTCTCCATTCATCATTCACCTTTTTTGTTCAGTGTTACACTTACTACAGACAGTGCATACATAAGTGTGTTGTACAATATTTTAGAATATTGTTTTTATACTCAGAACACACAAATACACAGTAACAAATATATTTTATTCTTCCCACAAAAACAATGTACACTGTGTACATCCCAACCAACACAAAGTTGCACATATAGTGATCGACATACAAAACAACAGAAGAATTTGCAGTTACAGTCAAAAACAAAACAAAACTATGCTGCATCCTCTCTTCTATTTCGGTCGGGCCACAGCACCTCATCCACATTGCATCATCATGTTGCCCTTTTATGCTGAAGCTCTGATTGCTAATTGTAAAACTGTGTGACAGGTGTTTGCCAATGTGATGAGTCAGTGTGCATAGTGGCATAGGGCAATTAACTTTAGAATTTTGAATAACAGTGTGTTCCTTGTGAAAACAAGAGATTTTCTCCATGGAAATTGTGCCAAATGCAGAGAATTGTGTGTAGTGTTCTGAAAAAAGTGTGTTTTAGAACTGCAATTTGAGTGTAAAGCAGGAATTGTGCTTGTAGTTTAGCAGAATTGGTTCAGGGGGTTGGTGCACAAGTTTCATGTTGAGGTCATTGTGTCTCAAGTACCAGTAATTGTGTGTAAACAATTGAGAAAAACTGTAATATTGGTGGTCTTAAAAATACATACGATTTTTATTATAATACAACTCCAGACTGGAGTTTAGATTTTCTGTGGATATAACCTTAAACACAGAAGAGACTCATTTACATGCATGAGGCCATTGCTCTGTCAGACTACTGCTACTTCTTCATGAGGTCTTGGTAGATAGATTTCCCACATGATCAACAGTAGCTAATCAGTGTTTGAGTGTCATCGCATTGTACTTTATGTCACAGATATCTGGAAATTTTGGAGTTCTGAATTGTCTGAGATGTGCAATAAGCAGGGCTCGTCCGGGATTTGAACCCGGGACCTCTCGCACCCTAAGCGAGAATCATACCCCTAGACCAACGAGCCTTCTTTCTATGCGAAAATAGAGGGCTTAGATTCCGTTCCCTGTACTTTCCAACTCTGCAGCGAGGCTCCAAACTAGTGATGTGGCAGCTTCAAAACCCATATCTTCTCTGGCCAAAGAGCGCCCTCTGCTGTACAATATTTTTATAACCCATTCAGCACTTTTTCCTCTTAAATCTTCACAGCATTCTCCAGTACAGCTGTGCCTCATCTTTGGAGATGTGACATTAGACTTTTCATCGTTCCCACATATGAATGACGAGCTCTTTGACAGAGTCTACAGAATCAAGCTTAATAAATTCCTCAGTGTTGGTATTTCTTTCAGGGTATCTGTATTAAAACTAAGTATGACAAGGGGCCATATTCAGTCTTTACTCTGACCTTAAAATCTGGATAAAAATCAGGAGCTTCCTCAATCCCTTTTTAACAAGCATGCCTGACTGTGGTAATTATTAGGTTATGTTGAACCACTGGTGCCAGTGGTAGTGTGCAGGCTGCAGCAGTTGTTTGTCCTTCTCTGTCTGCTGCAGCTACATGTTTTTGCGTGTACAGTAATAATCAGTCTAATCTAGTCTATAACTGTCCAGATGCACTCAGGACATTTTTGGAGAAGCCTCCAACAGCTGCTGGAGAAGGACCTTCTAATGTGCCATCTACACCACTCACTGAAGCATGTAAGTTCAGAAAAGGATTTGTGGTCTCTGCTATATTATTATTATTATTTTATTGTTGTTGTTGTTGTTGTTGTTATTTTTATTATTACTGAATGTTACAGTTAAACCTTGTTAGTAATTAAATGCAGGTCTTAGTCAAATTAAATAAAGCTTATTTGTACAGTTTCTACTTTATATGAAGTAGAATGACACACCAGACTCACTACAGTGGTGTGACAGTATGGATGTACTGTATGTTTGAATACAGCTGCAGGTTAGGCAACAAGCAGCAGCACCACCACCACATCCAGCACGCCACCTACCTCCAGTGAAACGCAGACTGAAGCAGGTGAGTTCTGTTGATGTGGGCATTGTCTATTGTGCTGTTTTATTCAGTGTTTTTGTTTGAGAAGTAATTTAACTGTCGATGATGTTTCCGATGGCTGTTGCCCATATATTGTGGTGGCGGGCTTCCAAATCTTTATCTCGCCTAGGGCACCAAAATGGCTAGAGCCGGCCCTGTGTGGCTGGATCACAGTAACAGCACAAGAATTACAAGCTGCTAACATCCCAAAACATGACAACTTGAGGGCTCTCGACATGAGTGTGCCCTTTTTAAAAATAAATAGAGAATGAATACATTCCTAAGCTCTGTTCCATTGAAGTTAAGGACGACCCACAGTATTGACATGGCGTTACAATAGGACAAAAGAGAGGAAATTAAATTACTTTACACTGAATATGGAAATGTTGTAAGAGTGTGTGATCATGTTGATGTTTGACTGCTCCGATTTGTTTACCAGCTAGTCTCCAGCTGTATCTGTCTGCTGTTTGGAGCAGAGCAGGCCGTGTACTATTTTTTTTTCTTTTTTTTCAAAGCTGTTATTTCTCTGTGAACTTGTCTCTGTGATGGACACATATAGAAGTACTGAGTAGTTCAGCTTCAAATACTAAACCTGAAACCAACACTGAGGAAATACTGAATACTAGTGATATTACTGAGCCTAACGGAAGTTTTCTAAAACCTATTGGCAGCAGCTCAGGGAGTAGAATATAGAATATAAAGTATAAGTATAGTTGGATGAATAATCTCTGATGAATAATAACTTTATTTTTAATAACTTTTTCTCTTCATTTGATTTATGACTGCATTTTAAGGCAGTTGATAATTACTTATAGCTATTTTTGACCCAGACCTATAATAAAATTAATGATCGAACCAAACTTCATGAATATGTAATGAAAGTAGTTTGTGTTCCTCTCATTCCATCACAGATAAATGAGAGTTGTTGAAATCATTGGACTTCCATCATATACATGTTCTATTTCTACAATAGTATACAAGAATATATACTGTGTATATAATACATTCACATAATACTCTATTATATAAATACCTGTACATATAAACATATAAATACACATACAATATACACAATATTTCCTTCATTTCTCTAAAATAAATGATTGGACTACCTGATAAGACAGGTATGGTTGGTTAAGACTATTTTGAAACTTTTCACTTGAATGCTTTAGTTCAAATTGAGGACAGTAGGAGGCATCAAGACGTCCCAAGTGTGTCAGGCTGGCCGGAAATAGAAATGAGTGTTGACGAAACACTAACACCTCAAAAACAGCTTTTTGTGGAGTTTTAGCTACCATAGCCTATTCATATTTACTAGAAGTAGCACCCTGACATATTGTGTGTTTGTGTTGTTGTTTTGTTTGTTTACCTAGTATATGGAACATTTTCACATTGATGAACATTGATGAACATGAACATTGATGAACCTCTGCAGTTATTGTCTTAAAAGCCTGCTGTCGTTTCTGATACTTAATGTGTACTGAGCTTTGGCTCTTGTCTCTGTCTCATGTATCAAGTTATTAATTACAGCAATTATGTTAAACACAGCTTTATGTATTCTGTAGTTACAAATTAGTACTTAACTGAAAAATAAGATCATTTTGAAAAAACTAAAAAATAAGCCAGTGTGATGCAACATAGGTTTTTGGTGTATTTACCATGTAATTGCATAAAATTAATCATATTGAGCTGATTAAATAAAGTTTAAAATGATTTAATGAAATGATGGCAACAATCTTATATATCTATACATCAATATATACATCTACCTATACATCAATCTATACATTTATCTTAACATCTATCTATACATACATCTATAAATACACAGTAACATACATCATAACATCAATCTATACAATTATCTTTAAAATTATCTTTACATACATCTATACATCTATCTATACATACAATTATACATACATCTATACATCTAGCTATACATACATCTATACATCTAGCTATACATACATCTATACATACAATTATACATACATCTATACATCTAGCTATACATACATCTATACATACAATTATACATCTAGCTATACATACATCTATACATATAATTATACATACATCTATACATCTAGTTATACATACATCTACACATACAATTATATATACATATATACATCTAGCTATACATACATCTATACATACAATTATACATACATCTATACATACAATTATACATACATCTATACATACATCTACACATACATCTATACATCTAGCTATCCATACATCTATACATACAATTATGCATACATCAATACATCTATCTATACATACATCTATAAATACATCTATACATACATCTATCTATACATACATCTATACATCTATCTTAACAGCAATCTCTACAATTATCTTTACATTCATCTATACATACATCCATACATACATCTACAAATACATTATACATACATCTATAAATCTATATTGTACATCTATACATACAATTATACATACATCTATACATCTAGCTATACATACATCTATACATACAATTATACATACATCTATACATCTATCTATACATACATCTATACATACAATTATACATACAATTATACATACATCTATACATCTATCTATACATACATCTATACGTACAATTATACATACATCTATACATACAATTATACATACATCTATACATCTAGCTATACATCCATCTATACATACAATTATACATACATCAATACATCTATCTATACATCTATACATACATCTATACATCTATCTTAACAGCAATCTCTACAATTATCTTTACATTCATCTATACATACATCCATACATACATCTACAAATACATTATACATACATCTATAAATCTATATTGTAGATCTATCTTACATATTAACATCTATCCTAACATCTATCTTAACATCCTAACATCTATCCTAACATCTTAACATCTATCCTAACATCTCTCTTAACATCCTAACATCTATCCTAACATCTTAACATCCTAACATCTATCCTAACATCTTAACATCTTAACATCTATCCTAACATCTATCTTAACATCTAGCTTGCACATCTTAGCATCTATCTGTACATCTGCATGACATCCCAGAAGTCCACAGGGAGGAGAGGAGGGCAGTTGGGCTCTGCACTGGATGGACTTGGTGGAGGATCAAGCTGCTCCATCACTGGGTGATGCTCCACATCCTCTGATTGGCTGGACTCTGTGTGAGTCCTGCAGAGGACAAAGATGTCACTGCTGTTTCAAGAGTATGCATCCAGGAGGCAGTACTAACATTGTACTTCTGTGGCAGTTGATATATGTCACTCACATGCACGGTCACTGGAGTCGGTGTGCGGCAGCTGCACCACGGCCGTCTGCTGATGCGGCTCCAGGTCCGGGACTGGTGGATGCCACCGGAGACACACACAACCTCTTAGACGCTGCAACACAAACAAACAGAAACAGAGATCAGTCTTCTAAAACTTTAAAAGCAAAAGTAAAAAAAAAGTGTGTGTGTGTGTGTGTGTGTGTGTGTGTGTGTGTGTGTGTGTGATGATGATGAAAACTGAAGCTGATGCGGCAGGAACTGTGGAGAGAGAGAGAGAGAGAGAGAGAGAGAGAGAGAGAGAGAGAAACATTTAATAAACTCATGACATCCTTCCTCCATACATGAAGACAGAAGAATACAAACATTACATTTAGGAAAACAAAGTCATCTTGCAATAAAATGAACATTTTTCCTGCCTTCTTTTGCCACAAAGCACCGACCATTGACAAATAATGTATCAATACAGACACTGATCTACTTCTAATGACATCTTTGCCTAACATATACTTAGTATCTCACCTGTGCCTGGATGTAAGCATCTTGCAGACATCCACCACATCCTCAGATCTGACTGTGTGCAGGCACAGGCTCAGGCTGGGTGTTCAGTTCCAGCACAGCAGGGTCGGGAGGAGGAGGTGAACGGATGGGTTGGTTGTCCAGTAAGTCAATAATGGCATCCTGGAGAATGGAGGACATCTCCTCCCACACGGTCATCTGGGGTCATCTGCTCTGGGCAGCAGGGATGATTGTCAGTGGAGTTTCTGGTCGCACACATTGTAAAGAAGCTGCTTTTGAGACACTTGTACCAGGACTAACATATATTATATTCACTTAGGGATATATTGTACTTCACTGCATTTATATGACAGCAGATATAGACAAAATATATGAGTGGTTAAGAAAAAAGTGACGATTTGTTACAGATTCAACTACTTAACATACAGGGCAGGACACTGATCAAATGATGAATCACCACTAACTGACAAAGCACCACTTACAGGACTCACATCTCACACACACACTTACTTTGGGTAGTCTTCGGTGATAAATGGATGAGTGGGGACTTCACGGAGTGATCTTCTCATCCTCATCCATCTTCAGCATGGCCTTCAAACATCCCTAATCCTCCTCAACACAGGGGCAACATGAACAGAAGGTCTTCCTCATCCAGGAGAAGACGCGTCTGAAGCGATTCTCCTTCTTCTTCTGATGCTTCTACTTTGCCCCCATGTTTTCTGAAAGTCAAAGGACATTAAAGACCTCAGACGCACTCCAAAATGCACAACAGTTCAGACACAAGTGGAGGTGACTGTTACTTACCACATGAGCCTGAGTCCTCACATATTGAGGACTTCATGCTACTTTCAGTGTTGGTCACTGAGGACCCTGACGTCTCGTTCAGGCCAGACTGAAGACTGAAAACACCAGAAAAAGTTAGTTAGAGTTATTCCTGTTATTGTCATCACCTCTTAAAGCTGCAACGAGGAACCAAAACATCCTGTTGTAAAGATCTTGATCTAGCTATCGTGTGGATTTGATGTGGAAGTGAGTGAAAGACAAAGGCAACAGGTTCTGATACTATTTTTCATCATCTCACCTGACTGCATCTGATGGTAGAAATGTGGGAGATGGAGTGCAGTCGTCTGGTTGGAAGTTAATGATGTCATCATCCGTCAGAGGAGAGGCAGGTGGCTCACAGTCAAAGTCCTCACTCGAGGAAGAGAAGGCTGAACTTCCTGAGATCTTGACAATGTAAGTCCTGCCACTGAACATGAAAACACACACACAGAATTATCTTGTTAATCTTTAAGAATGTCTCTGCTATTATTTCTGGCAATCTGAACAATTTTCTCATGTGAGATATTCGTGTCATGACCAGAGGAAGACATCTCACCTGACTTTGCTCCCCTGACCTTCTGGCAGCAGCGTGTTCTCAAGTGTCGCAGGACGAACCAGGATCACACCTGAAGATGAGGTGCAGTCGTCTGGTTGGATGTCGATGCTTTCATCATCCTTCAGAGGAGTGGAAGCAGGCTCACCGAGTGCACTCTCCAGATCTTCCATCGGCTGTGTGTCCTCAGCTGCTGCAGGACGAACCCAAGTAGAATAGAAGAATAGAATAGAATATTCTTTATAGTCACTGTACACATGTACAATGAAATTGTGCTCGGCTTCCTCTTCAGGTCAATAGAAACAAATAGTGCAAAGTAAGAAAGGTAAACTATACCAAATAAAATATAAAATAAAAATATAAAAACAGAATAAAAATATATAAATATATACTGTATACAGTAAAGACAGAGGTAGCAGCTTTAACAGTGTAAGTGTGCAAAACAGTGGTTGTGCAAGATAGTGCAAGTATGTCACCTGCTGCTGCAGTTTCTGTGGCTGGGATTCTTCATTGTAGGGGATGGATGGAGGTCACAGCTCTGGGGTAGAAGCTGTTTCTCAGTCTTTTGGTGGTAGATTTTATTGTACTGAACTGTCTGCCTGAAGGCAGCGGTTCGAATAGGGAATGTCCGGTGTGTGTAGAGTCCTTACAGATGCTGTTGGCTTTTTTCTTCAGCCTGACAGCATAAACAGTGTTCAGTGTAGGAAGCGCCGTCCCAATGATGCGCTGGGCTGCTTTAACCACACGGTGCAGGTCTTTGCGTTCGGCAGCCGTGAAGCTGGCATACCACACTGTTGCGCAGTTGGTCAGGACGCTCTTGATGGTACTCAAGACAGTCTCTGTTGGGCCTTTTTGACAAGCTGCGAGGTGTTAGAGGTCCATGTCAGCTGCCTCGACACGGTGACTTAAAGGAACTTGAGTTCGTCGACACATTCCACCTCATTACCATGTATGTGGAGGGTGAGGTGGTCTCGTCCTTTACTTCTCCTGAAGTCAATAATTGGAGGTGTTAAGGACCAGGTTCCTGTTCTCATACTACCTCGCAAGACGGTTCAGCTCAAGCCTGTATGCTGTCTCCTCATTGTCTGCAATCAGGCCCACCACAGTTGTGTCGTCAGCAAATTTCGTGATGGAGTTGGAGGTGTAGATCTGGGTGCAGTCATGTGTGAGTAAGAGTGGACGGTGGCGCTGTCGGGGCATCTTTTACTCAGGACTGCCGTCTTTGGTCTCATTATCTTCTTAAGGTTCATCTGGGACTTCTCTGTCTTGCGTGGAGGGGATGCTGCTGCCAAAGCCCCATTGCTACAAAAAGACACACTCACTGTTACTCTGATGTCCCGGAAGCACGACAGGACACTGATCAAATGATAAATCATCACTAACTGACAAAGCACCACCTACAGGACTCACATCTCACACACATACTTACTTTGGGTGGCCTTTAGTGATAAATGGATGAGTGGGGACTTCACAGGGAGTGATCCTCTCATCCTCATCCATCTTCAGCATGGCCTTCAAACATCCCTAATCCTCCTCAACACAGGGGCAACATGAAGAGAAGGTCTTCCTCATCCAGGAGAAGACGCGTCTGAAGCGATTCTTCTTCTTCTGATGCTTCTTCTTTGCCCCCATGGTTTCTGAAAGTCAGAGGACATTAAAGACCTCAGTCGTACTCCAGTGCACAACAGTTCAGACACAAGTGGAGGTGACTGTTACTTACCACATGAGCCTGAGTCCTCACATATTGAGGACTTCATGCTACTTTCAGTGTTGGTCACTGAGGACCCTGACGCCTCGTTCAGGCCAGACTGAAGACTGAAAACACCACAAAATGTTAGAGTTATTCCTGTTATTGTCATCACATCTTAAAGCTGCAACGAGGAACCAAAACCTCCTGTAGTAAAGATCTTGATCTATCTTGTTATTGTCATGACATCTTTAAGAATCATGTCTCTGCTATTATTTCTGGCAATCTGAACTATTTTCTCATGTGAGATATGGGTGTCGTGACCAGAGGAAGACATCTCACCTGACTTTGCTCCCCTGACCTTCCGGCAGCAGCGTGTTCTCAAGTGCTGCAGGCCGAACCAGGATCACGCCTGATAGTAGAAAAGTGGGAGATGGAGTGCAGTCGTCTGGTCGGACGTTAATGACATCATCCGTCAGAGGAGAGGCAGGTGGCTCACCGAGTGCACTCTTCAGATTTTCCATTGCCTTCCATCGAACCAAAGTAACAGTGGATGGTGGCGATGTTGTGGAAGGAGCGACGCGTCTTCTACCCCTGACTGCCGTCTTTGGTCTCATCATCTTTTTGTTCTTTTCGTCTGTCTTACGTGGAGGGGATGCTGCTGCCAAAGCCCCATTGCTACAAAAAGACACACTCACTGTTACATTGATGTCCCAGAAACACGACAGGACACTGATCAAATGATAAAACATCACTAACTGACACAGCACCGCCTACAGGACTCACATCTCACACACACACTTACTTTGGGTAGTCTTTGGTGATAAATGGATGAGCGAGGACTTCACGGGGAGTGATCCTCTCATCTGCATCCACCTTCAGCATGGCTTTCAGGAGCTCGATGCACTGCTCTCGCTCTGCGGCCTCAGCTACATTATTTTTCTCGAGACGCATCTAGTTGAGGAAACAACGGTCAAATCCACCATCATGAAAGGACAATCGATCATAGTGACATTGAAAGTTACTTCACACTTACTTCTTTGAGATCGTCCAGAGACTGGGGCTGGTCCTTGTTGGCACAGCTGAGATTACTTCTGAAATACTCAAAAGATGTCTGAAAGAAGGTTCAAAGTGTTTGTATCAATGTTCCTCAGAATCAGTCTGAATGATCCACTGTTAAATGTTGCGAAATGTTAACAAGAAAATATTCTGATAAAAGATTAAAGGTCAGAGAAGGTTCACTGTTGTACCTTGAGCTCCCAGTTGTTGGACTCAGTCCGGTTAAAGAACTTGTTTGTCCTTAGACCAGCACTGAGAAGACGGTCCTCTGGCTGACCCAGGAGATCAATGATGCTCTGCAGCTGGAGATTAAAAACAGCATTACATCAAAATATGCAAGAGGAAGCAAAATATTGAATGGCAAGTTCTCGTTGGTTGGTTCGGTTCAAGCACGAGGAGTGAGACTGGCCAATCAGAGGCAAAGTAGGGCAGGTCATCCTTTCACAACATGCTAATGCTAACACCTCCCATTGTAGCTAAGGTACAAAGTTCTTTAAACCAGTAAACGTCAGATTACTTCCTTCTGTTACGCTCAAAGTAAATTTAGAGCATCTTTTCATCTGTTTGAACAAAACACCAAGATGGTTTCTCATTCCCTATTTTCTTTAAATTTCTTTAAATTCCAGCTTTAGATTTCTCATCATACATGTGGGATGAACACTGAGCACTAATTAGAGCTACACCACAAGCACGAGTGAAGACACACAAGTATGAGTAACTGACAGACTGTCTGAATATAGTAGGTGACCTACCATTTCATACTCAGTCCATTCATCGAACAGTAGTTTGCCGCAGATCATTAGGAAGAACAGACAGCCCAGGGACCACATGTCAATGGCCTCAGAAAATGGACAGCCCAACAAGATTTCTGGACACCTGAATGTGGAGGAGAAACATTACACAAGATGTTTACACTGTCAGATTTGGGAAAGTGAGCAATAAATGGTTAACTCACTCCAGTGTAACAATAAAAATAATGAACCCTACCTAAAAGCCAGTGGTTGCAGCAGTGCGCCCTGGGTGGCTTCTGATGTGGAAATGGCACAACCGAAGTCGATCAGCTTGACTCTGAAGGGTCGTGTTTTGTGATTCTCCAACATTATGTTTTGGAGGTGCACGTCACCGTGGATCACCCCAATCCCCTTCAACGCCTCAAATGCTGTAGCCACCTGAAAGTACAAGGTCAGTAAGAATGTACCAAAGCCTAAAACTTACAGAGTGCTCAGTGCTTTGCTTTCCATCTGATGGTGCTGCTGGAGTTCATACCTGCTGGATGATGGTTCTGATGTCACTCAGAAGCATAGGTGCAAAACTTGTTTTTGATAAGTAGTCGCCTAGGCTCATATCCAGCACCTCAAGCACGATTGCCTTTCCATGTTTGGTTTGAAGGCAATCGATGAACTTGACGATGTTACGTTGGTCAAGTTTGAGGCGCTTGAACCGTCTCAGCATGGAAACCTGGAGACACACGGCAAGTTTGACATGATTTGTTTTTTACTGTCAGTTAATGTGTTAAGGTGTGAAGTCTTTATAATGTGGTGCTTAAAACTAAAGGTGTACAGATAATAGCTATAGCTTTACATAGTGACGTTTTTAGATAGCTTATAGTAGCTTAAAGTAAAAGGAATTGCTTGTTTGCATGAGGCACTTACTGCACCTCTGACTATACAATATCTTTTACAACACTGAACATAAATATCAACACCTCCCACCTCATTGATGGTGTCCTCGTCAAAGAATTTAGGAATCTTCACAGCCACAGTCTGCTTGATGTCCCTTTTCCAACATTTCAAAACTTTTCCAAAGCAGCCCTCTCCCAGAACCTCCAGGACCTCATATCCGCTGGGGAGCTGGCAAGATGAGGTGGACTCCTTGGATACAGGGGAGCCCATTTTGTCTCTCAGAATACTGAAACAAAACAGGTGAAAACAAGAAAAAGGAGAAGTTACTTTCATTCCCTTTGAAGGACCATAACAATGTTTCAGATATTGAGTATATTTATTTTTGCTACCATCCAACGGTTTCTACCCCGTCAATGATTAGATGACACAAAACATGTTAAAACATCGCTTAAGGTCTTTACAAAGACAACCATGTTTTTATTTCATATTCCACATTTCACTGATCATCTGATCGTCTGAGCAAAATCAGGGCAATTTCCACTAAATGCTAATGAATTCTACAGGTATGTACAAATAAGAGATTTCTATGACAAACAGATAAAACCAGAAATCTCTGAGGAAGGTAATGCAGTGATAAATGTCCTAATTCAAGCTTATAAACACAAAAAACAATGTCTAAACTACACCAGAGTCTTCAGAGGCAGAAAGGGAACGATACCGAATATGTTAAAGCCAACTGGGAAAAAGAACTAGACACAAAAATATTACAGGAGGCTTCGACAATAATATTAAAAGTATTGGAGAGACAGAGGTGAGTCTGATTAGGGTATTCATTGATGCATTTAAAGGTCAAATTAACAGAAAACTTATCTCCAGGATTTATTCATCTTTACAACTGGAAAGGGGCCTTTCCACAATGTATATTAAATCAATATGGGAGATGGAAGGTAACATACAAATGACTGAAAATGAATACATATCTGTAAGACATAGTCAAACACCTCAAGTTCAGGTATCTGGAGGGAATTCACCTGGAAAAACACCTTAAGGTTTTTCATCACTCCCAGAATAAAAAAATCCTGCAGTTGTTTATTTTTGCTGGAGAATGTGTGGTAACATGTCTGCAGGTCACTATCACATTTTTTGGAAGTGTCCTAATATCTCTACCTACTGGACAGATGTAGTAACAGAGATCAGATCTATAGGCAGCTCAGATCTTGATTTTAATGTCACTGTTATTTATTTGGGAAACCAACTGAGCTGAAAAAAAGAAATGGATATTAAATCAGATATTTACTACAAATTCTACTAGCAGCTAGTAAAAAAGCAACAACCAGGAAATGGCAAAGCAAAGAGTCTCCAACAATCCTTGAATGGACAGAAATAGTTCAAGAAATGTTAATATATATTTACAATATATATATGTAATATATGAATCAGAAGATCCCTTTCATGGGTTTCAAGGACTAACAGGAACATTGCAATGTAACTTAATTTTCCCCTTTCAGTTTTTTATTGCAAAGCATTTCATTATACCCACGATGACCCCATCACTGTCTGTCTGCAATTTTCTTTCTTATTCTGTTCATTTGTTTGTTGTAATACAAAAACAAAAAACACCATTAAAATAAAGTTTAAAAGCAGAAATATTACAGGAATGGCGTTCAATGTGGGAAACACAGCACTCAACCTCATGCTCCAAGAGGTGTAGACAATTTGTCTGGACACATTTGATTGGCTTCTTCATCTCGCCTCACATTACAAGTAAATGATCTCAGTCACAGCAGCAGTGTTGGACACTGTGCAGACACATCACTCCAACATCTTCTGGATGTGTCCAAACATTTTGGAGAAACATGTTCGGCTCTAGAAATTTGAATTTCCACTCCTCCTCGCTGATCTGCCACCCAGGCCCAGCCAATCAAACCGCCTGCCTCCCACCAATCCAACCACCTGCGTCTCGTCAACCTAACCACCTGTGCCGCATCAACCCAATCACCTACGTCACTGATTCAATCACCTGTGAAATCTATATATGCAAGCCTAAACATTTCTGTCCTGTTTGTCTCAAGTTCTTACAATTGGTTCTTACCAATTTAAATAAACTACCTTAACGTTAAAATGTGGCGTGGTCTTGTTAGTGAAATACCTGTGGACGCCATGTTTCTACTTTAGCCCAGAACAGCCAAACCACACACTGACTCTACAGAGGGACTTTTAATTTTTTAGCGAGGGGGGGTGAGACGAGGGGTCTTCAGTTGGTTATAATCTGCAACCTCACCTCTAGATGGCACTAAATCCAACAAACTGGAACCTTTAAAACAACACAAAGTGAAGCTTTTTTCCCCTTTTGAGCCAAGCCATGACAACAAACTCAGACAAACGAGATGCTCCGATGTCATTCAGATTTGATTCAGTTTGATTCTGTAATGACGCTGGTGACGTCTGTGTTTTTTGAAAAGAAAAAGCAGAAACAAACCCCTGAATGTTCTTTAAAGTTTGCACTCAGAGTTCGTGTATTAACATGAATGTGAAGGATTCCTTTTTATATTGTATGGATGAAGTTTTGAATTTTTGTAAAGATTCTGTCCAGTATGTGATCAAGAGTATTGAACTGTATTCACTTAATAAACTGACAGAATAAATACTCAAAAAGTTCTTTGTTTGTGGTGTTTTTCTTGTAAATACTTGTTCAAATACATGTGTCCCTCCACAACAAACACAACAATTGAGAACCATTTAAAAATGTTGATTTGAAAAGACTTTATCTACACACACGACTTGTGGTTGAGCTCATGCACACTAACACTTTTATCCCAGCAGCTACAGTGAAGATTTGAGGTTAATACAGCGTGTAAATAACATCTTTTCAGATCACTTTGTCTCGGGGCTTCTGCAGACTTGGATTACACCAGACGAGCTGTATGGAGACATGTGATGTTTTACAGCTGGTTTCTGTAGATTATTTATGCCTTCATCTGAACTTTTATATAACTAACTGCTATAAATTATATTAATGTTTAAAGTTATGCATAATTAGGGGTGTGGTCTATTTGAGTGACAGTCAGCTGTGAACTGTCTGCTGCCTGGCCTCAGATCATTCAGTCACTGATCTTCACCTCTCATTGTGTTTGTGCTGTTGGAGCCTTTTTGAATTCAGATCCTCTTTACAAGTTACATTACAGATGAGGATTTTACATCTAAAACCCGTGATTAGCTCATAAAATATGATGCAGTGTTACAAATTTGAATACCAGTTGACTCATTTATTATAACAGTCTATCATGTAAAGTAAGTAGGTCTATCCTCCAAGAACACTGTTCTTCTGGACGCCACTCTCATCTCTTCACAACCTTTTCAATACCAACACATAAAGTTCAAGCTCTGAGTGCTGACTGAACGCAACAGTGAGAAGTCCTTCAAAAATATTATCGACTGTGAACTTGAACTCTCTCAGACAACATGTCCGGTTACACTTTAAGTTCACTTTCAACAATTACAGCAGCAGACTGAGCTGCACACAGAGAGACGGGCCTGGTGTGTTCACACCTGCACGAGCTCATCTCCTCACGTTCCATCGTCTCCATGGCGCACGAGACAACAACGTTGTTTATTTTGGCATTTTTCAAAAAAAAGGCCCAGCCGCCATCTTTTCCTCTAAATTTTCGACATTAAATATGTAAAAATGGATGCCCTCAACAATAATAACAGTATTTAAAAATCACTACACAACCCTGAACACATTCCTCACCTGCCGCGGGACTTTCAGCGCATTCTTATCATCTAAAATCATTTTACACAAGAAAACGTCAAGTGTCACCCAAAACTGACTTTTCATGAAAGACTAGCTAAAATGCTATCAATGTCCTATCTGTAAATTCAACAATTTACCATGAGTACATTGTCAACTGAAACCCATTTCTACACGTTTGAGAAGATGAATAACTACATCTGGTGTGATAATTAAAGATGTCCTACCTGCAGAGACTCTAGTCAGCAGGTTCTTCGCCACAGGGGGTCCACCAGAAACCACTTCTCCAGCAGTTAAAGGTGGTCCACGCTCTGCGGTAGTTGTCCTCCAGCAAAGTTATGCACAAGGTTTCTTAGTAAAAAAAAGTCTTCAGGTGTTCAGGTTTAATCCAAAGGTTTATTTCAGAAGAACTTTTTCAGGTGGTCAGGTATAATCCAACAGGTTTGGTGGAGAATAATCTTCCAGGTGGTCAGGTTTAATCCAACAAGTGTGTTTGTGATGAAGTCTTCCAGTTGATCAGGTTTCCGAGATTCAAACTTTCCAACAGCAGATCCGCAGGAGGTCAACTTGTCAAAGTTTAATGTGCGAACAGAGAAATGGCCGCCGGGCTGCAGCTTTTATAGCTTTGGTCAACGTTCTGTTTCCATGGCCTTCAGTGACGCGCGTGCGTGCGTACGTGTGCGTGATCGAGTGACAGATTCTGTGCAGCAAATTGATTTATTTAGTTTTCTTGTGTAAAATGTCGTCATTCAATAATATGTCATTTAAATGTGTCAATAATGTAACTTCATTCATACCAATAACGTTTATTTGAATTGATGGACGTAAACTGTGGGATTTGTGTGTGAGCAGCAGGTGTTTCTACAAGAGCTCCACTTACAATCCTCAGTTTGTGGAGTCTCAAATAATGAACGTTAGGGCAGAGATCAATAAATACATAATACACAAGAGAGAAAGAGGGAGAGAGGCTTTTGGAAGCCTCTGCCTGCCACATCCTATGGAAGCATGTTTCCATCAGTTAAAGAAAAAAAAAGAAAAAATGATGAAAAAATATTTCCATTATAAATCAAAATTATGAGATTAAAAGTAAAAATTATGAGCAAAAAGTCACATTATTAGATAAACAGTCAAATTGTGAGGTAAAAAGACAGTGATGCGATTGAGCTTTCATTGGCTCAACAGACTGGCAGACACTCCTGATGTGCCACTGTGAACAGTCCACACTGTCTTCCTCCCAGAGCACAATCACAAGGTTAAAACCAGAATGAACCATGTCAGCATAGTTTCACTGTATCAAGATCTGCTCTATGAATATGTTTCTACTTTCTGAGATACAAGATAATGAATAGAACTGTCAGCAGACAATAAATGTGTCAGTGCATGTTTCATCAACTGCGACAATATTTAACAGAGGACATGACAAGAATGAATGAATCTGCTTCTGGTCTACTGTATGGAGGATGCTTTCATTTTTTTATTTTCTATTCAGGTGATTTATTTCCTCTGATCCTCATGAACCCTGAGGTGCTTTTTTTGCCCTGGGATGATATAGGGGTCCCCAAAAGATCAAATCGACTGACATGACTGGGCTTTCAACTTTGTGCTTTATAATCTGTCTTGAAGACGGCCCCTTTATCAAAATCCAGTTTTTAGACCCGTCTTACTTGATCTGATGTTTTGCTAACATGATGCATTTTGATGAATTAAAGACACGCACTGAGAGTTTGAGTTTCTTTTCCTCAGGTTAATCTATTCATACATGTAGTCTTTATTTTCAGACTTTCTGGTGGAGGTGTATTTTTACTCTACACGCTAACAGAGATGTCTATGAATCATATGTAAAACAAAAGTTAATATCACACTTTGCTAAACATGTTGGTTTTTTATTACCGTTAGTTCTTTCTGCGTGTTTAGTAATTAGTGATGTATTGTGTACTACAATACACTGTGGGATACTAAAAACTTTTCCAGTGTTTTTGATGAAGTTGTTTTTAAGTATAAGGTTTCTTATATTTTAGCCTGTAGTGACAAGGAACACAAAAACTTCAAGGAAAGCTGAAGAGAGCCTACCAGTGGACCTTTCTCAGCACTTCCCTGAAAGTGAACCTCAGCCCAATGATGTGAGTATTTGTGGGCTATTTGATATGTCTCACACAGCTGTGAGCATCATGGCTCCGGTCATATCAAAATCTCTCCTTTGCTTTCTGCAACTCTTCTCAGACATACTCGCATACCACACTTTTTATATGTTAATAAATATAAATAAATAAATAAATACACACGTGAACACATAACACCCCCTTTCACTGACACTCTCTCTCACACACACACACACACACACACACACACACACACACACACACACACACACCCTTTCTCTGTTTCTCATACTCATGGTGCTGGCAGTGATATTACGGGTATGAAATTAAGAATGTGTGCCTGCACATATGCAGTGCTATGCACCAAACACCTGTGAGTGGTATGATATAAACATGACTGAAGATATTTTCATCCTTCTTTCTACTAGGACCACTCCTATGCATTGCCCAATTCTCCTACTCGTCTGAAGGCCAGACTCCGTGAAGCTTTGGCAAGAGTGGAGAGTCTAGAGCGGGAGAAGCAAAATGCAAAGGCCCGAGACCGGAGAGCAAAGAAAACCGCAAAGATCTACGTATCCGTTAAACATCTCTGTAATCTAAGTGTGTAAATATTTTAGATTTTTTTTAGGAGGCTGGAATAACAATCCCACTGCAGGGCAGTTCCAGGGCATTTTCCTCCGCCTGATGGTCCGTTGTGGTGTCTCACCAAGTGGGTCAGGCAACGTGGCAGCACTAGATGAAACTGTGTCCCTATCAGCTGCAGACATGTACTCTGCTTTAATGGCAGAGGAAGAGCTCCTGTCCCCATTTGCAAACATTTCTGCAGTCATATGTGACCACAGTTACCTGCCCACCCGCTTTGGTGTTCTAGTGGACAGTGCCCTGGTCTACATTTCAGGGTTTGTTGTTAGAAAAGTTCTGAAAAAAACGTCTTGTGAGGTGTGTCGTGCAAGCCTTGTCACAGCTGCTGCACCCTCATCCTTTGACCAGAGCTACCACCTGCTTGAACTTAAAAACAATGGTGGGCTGATGATCCCCTCAGAGGGAACAGTGAAGGTAGTCAGAGCAGCAGAGCGTATGATTCGCCAAAACTCAAAAGAACAAGTTGTCAGTATGTCAACCATTTTGTTCGGGCAGAGATTGGTTCAGAGGATGTGTTCTTACTCAGGGAGCACATTGCAGAAACCTAATTTGGAATTGAAAACCATCATTTCATGCCTGTGTCATTTGTGATGTCTGTATTTCACAAAGTAAGGCTGCACCACATTGCAAAATTAACTACCCTGGAGTTACAGAGTGCCAGCACAAGCAAGAAGCTGTGCAAAACGGTTCTTTTTCAAGGGTTTTAGCTCCCCAGCCCCAGTTGCAAGCCCAACAGGGAAGTGTAAGATGCTGGAATGACCTGGAATTATATAATTACTTTTCCAGGCCTTTAAAAAAATGTACTAAGCTGGTACAATATATGGGAGCTTGTATGTATATGTGTTACAGACGTTTGCCTGGCAACAGTCAACAGTACTTTACATTGTGTTGTTTACTATTGTATTTGGCACAGAATGTGCTGTGTGGTTTGAAACTGTGTTTTAATTGTTAAACTTTCAGTTTGTGTTCTAGCCTTGATGAACAGAAACTGTGACAAAGACTCAGTCACTATGGATATTTTGTCAGTCTGAAATCAACGTGTGTGTGTGTGCATGCGTGTGAGAGAGAGAGAGAGAGAGTGAGAGAGATTCAAATGAACAATCAAACTTGTTTCTTTATTAAAAAATAAAATTAATTTATACATTTATCAATATGCCATACCATATGTCTTTGTAAAAGAGCATAATACAAAGTCTTTCAGCACGAAAGCATGTATTTTTAATGTGTGACAGCGTCCTGTATCATAACTGAATCTCTGCCGTTTGTAACAAACCAAACCGTGTGAAAATCGGGTAAAAATTCGGGGAGTTGTGATTAATTTAGTTTACACCTTCCTCAGTAGAAGTAAATGCACTGGGGGTGCATTGGGGACCCAGCCAAGATGGCGGCCGCGCTGATACTTCAGCTCCAATAGGCAGCGTCAGTCTATGAGGCGCCTACGTATATATGTCTATGGAGTGACCGCCGTGTTTTTACAGGAGCCCAGAATGGACAAACCAAAACACTGGCTCTAGAGACGGCGATTTGCATTTTTAATGGCCACCAAAGAGGAGAGTGAGGTGAGGGGTATTTAAGTTTTTTTATTGATTTTTGTTTTTCACAAGAAACACATAACATACCATCATATTAACAACTTACACTTTGCGCTATATACGCACTTCACAGCCATCTGGGCAATAAAAACAGAAAACCAGTAATACGATTGCATCACAATAAGAAAAATAAATAAAATAAAATAATAATAATAATAATAAATAAATACATCTTAGATATATATATATAAAATATAAAATACATTTAAAAAAAAATAATAAATAGAAATAAAATGCAATATACAAAATAAAAGGAGTGTGGGGGGAATGTCGCATGATAATGCTTTCATTATGGGACACTAGTCAGTTGAAATTGAATAAAATGTAGGAAGTGGGACCAGACCTGGTAGAATTTACCCCTACCATCATTTAATCTTGCAATTAGATCTTCAAACGAGGCTGTGTCTGTCATCAGCTTTAGCCAGTCTGCGAAACCAGGCCTTACTTGGCTTTTCCAGTGTCTTAAGATTATTCTTACAGCTGAGATGAACCCAGCTAGTGCCAGGGCAGATTCTGCTTTAGACACCCCAGGAGGCAAAGGGGACCTGTCTCCTAATAGACACAGCTGGGGAGATTCTGGTAATGGCGTATCTAACCATTCTCCAATAGTTTTAATAATTTGTTTCCAAAAAGGAAGAACCAGAGAGCATTCCCACAGAAGGTGGAGGTAGGAGCCTGTGTCATTCATGCATTTCCAACAGAGATTGTCCTTCATCAACCCCATTCTATGAAGTTTGACTGGTGTGTAATAATATCTGTGGATAACCTTATAGTGTGTAAATTTACTAAGCGCATCCCTCACAGGCCACCCTGCATTGAAGACCACCTCTTCCCATGCCTCCTCCTGAATGTTTGAGTTCAGGTCCTTCTCCCAGATTTGCCTTAAATGATTATAATGACCATATATACTGTCTGCCATAATGGTATTGTTTGCTTATGTAGGTCAAATAGAGGCAACAGTGCTAAAATTAGACTGTTTCATTAGCAGTTAAAAGGTCCTTGTGATGCGTTTTACGTCAACCATTGGCTGTTGACTGATAATGCAAATTAGACACGCAAAATGTATTGTTTCACCGTTATAAATACACACTTAACTCAGAAAATACACACAACCATTGTGTTAAATAATGCTTTTTATTCAAATAAGTCACATGTCTTCACACTTTTAGGCCTGCAAAACCAGGCATTGTTTTATGAGGGGCAGTGGTCTGCAGCCCTAAACATGTATTATTGTATAATACATGTTTAGGGCTGCAGACTGCTGCCCTCAGTGCCGTGGGGCTGACTGTAGACATCCAGAGCCCACTTGAAAGTCTGACTGTAGCAGATCTGTCCACCTCTGATAGTCCGCACTCTGCAACACATACACAAGTTTGCACTAACTGAGCAATTTTCATACTCAACAACAATACACTGCCCACACTGTTTATAATTACACTGTTTATATTTGTACATATTATGTATATATGATTCTATTTCTATTTCTGCTCTAGCTCTTCTTACCTTTTTATTATATTGTTTATTTTACTGTTTATTGTTATATTGAACTGTCCTTTTGCTGCTGTGACGCACAAATTTCCCTGTTTGCGGGACAAATAAAGGAATTTCTGATTCTGATTCCGATTCTGATTCCAATTCTAATCCTAAGTAGCGAGACATAAATAGGCTAAAATACCACTCAAGACCAAACTGATACTTTAATCACAACACTTTCAAATGATGATGGTCATGTGATCATGTTTTAAAGGTATTGTAACAAATTATTATGGATAGTGTGGTCGTCCATCTTTCAGTTCATCATTTCATCACCCATCATAAGATAAATATAGCAAGAGAATGAAGCGCAAACTTACATGAATGCACACTTTGGTCAGGAGCAGTAGGTCTTGGTTATGTCAGACACAAGCTTTAATGGTAACCTGCGTGCATAGAAGTTGAAGCAGCAGTTTCCAGGTGCTGTGAACTGCAGAGCTTTAGCTGTAAGGAAAGTAAACAGATAAAGTCATTCTAAACATGTCTTTCACTGAGAAATCTCTAAAGACGACAGACAGAGATCACTCACGCATGGCGTCACAGCAGCAGGTGACGAGCAGCAGCAGCCCCAGACTGAAGCAGAGAGTCTTCATGATGCTGTCAGTGAAATGATGGCGATAATGATGATCTTCTTCTGTCTCTGCTGCGAACGACTCTTAGAACTGCGCTCCATATAAATCCTGTCCATTCTGGAGCTTCAAACATGTATGACATCAATAATCCTCCCATGAGACATTATGGTAGAATGTCCCCCCACCTCCTCAGTTTTTCACTGCAGTCAGACAGACAATGGTTTGATTGAAGAGACATCGAGAGACAGAAAACAGAAGTCTTCTTCATTACAAAAAAGTAAGAAAAAAACAAACTTCAGAAATTCAAACTTCAAAATTCAGTTGATTATACTCAATTGTTAAAGGTTAAAGGGATATTTTGTCCTCAGTGTTCTTTTAAAATGTGCCCCATTCATCCTCCTCTTTTTATATTTACATATTTCACCTTTTACATTTCCAGAAGCACATAGCAACATGATTTCAAATGAAAGTTGACTTAAATCACAATCCAAACTGACACAAACCAGTCAAAACTATTTTTCTTAAATGTGCTATGTTGACACCCTGTTTAAATTCATACTCTAAACCAATGGGAGGCAGCATATCGCCAGACAAACTGCTTACTGCTGGCAGTAGCTCTGTTAACTGAGGCTTTAGAGGAACCTCAACAGCACTAAAAATGTGTGGCAGCTGATCCAGCACATCACAGGCTACAAAAGCAGGAGTGCCCCATCATGTGTGAGGTCAAGTTGCCAGATGAGCTGAACACATTTTGTGCTCACTTTGGTCTCCTCAACAAAGACTCAGCAGTAAAGTCTACTCCGCCTACACTGTCAGCCACCATGGCAGATGTGAGAAAAATCCTGATATAATTGAATATAAAGAATGATGATGGTCCAGATAACATACCTGGCTGTGTAATTAAAACATGCCAATCAGTTATCTGATGTCATTACTGACATTTTGAACATCTCATTCTTAAAAGGCTGCAGTGTCTAGTGTAAATGATCACCGCCCTGTGGCTCTCACCCCCATTCTGATCAAGTGTTTTGAGAAACTGGTTCTCCAGCACATCAAAGACAATATCCCTGCCAGCCTGGACCCTCACAGCTGTATGCTTTCAGAACCAACAGATCCACAGAGGGTGCCATATCCACTGCCTTCCACTCAGTCTTCAGACACCCGAAGAATAGAAACAGCTACATCAGGATGCTGTTTGGGGATTTTAGCTCAGCATTCAAAGCTGATTGGGAAACTTAACACTCTGGCCTTGAGTACTCTTCAATCGATTACTGGACTATCTTGCTAATAGCCCCCAGACAGTTCGGTTTGGCAGTCACACCTCCTCGACATTAGTGCTCAACATGAACTCACTATTTAACATGATTTATCTAATGTGTTAAAACTGACAAATATGTAAGTGTAAAAAAGTTCAATTTTACCCCTTTTTGGCTGAGGCGGTTCAGGTGCTGGTTCAGAGCCAGGTCTACTCTGGAACCAGTACTTTGTGTTTCGTCAGCCAAAGAACCGGCTCCTGGCCAGGAAAACTGGTTCCAGAGTGGTACCAACACTTTGCTGGTCTAGAACAAATAACCACTTACGTCAGGGGCTGGGGGTAAGGCTATTGTTACCAAGGACCAACTAAAATGGCTTTTGACCTCTATTATGAAAAACCACAGCTTGTGTAGCGCATTCTGACTTCTCCGAGAGAGAATAAACAAAAGATTGTGACTATTACTAATCATGGTCTGAGGACGGGTCGTGTTTTGATGCAAATATAGACGATGCAAAGCCAGGAGCAACACTTGTAAAGAGTCGATGTAGAAGGCCATAGTTGTTCCCAGATAATAGTGATTTTGTGCCTTTTAGTGTCTTTAATGAGTAGCCATGTCATGGATGAATTTTACAAAACGAACATGAAGTTATAGCTATCATATTATTATTACTAACAATTACACAATGTAATGTAACACTTATGGCAGTGTTAGACAGACCAGACCTCAAAAGAAGAGACACCAAACTGTTGGAAAATGATGAAACATTTCAGGCTTTAGCAGAAATACATGTAGGTGTGACCTACTGAAAGACTGGACTTTGGAATCCAAGGAAGACTGACTTCCTGTTGTGAACTTTTGTCATTATACTATGCAGTTATCCACTCACTAGGCTATAATTGATTTTCTGTGTGTTTTGTTATGTGTTTTGTTATCTGAATTATTATTATTAATAATAATAATAACTGTTATTATGAACTTTAAGATATGAAGAAGATAAGAGACAATTTGAAAAAAATCTTAATTGTCACACATCTGTGGCTGCTCTCAGATAGATTAAGTTACATGCAACACTTTGTCCTGTGTATTTAAACATATTTATTTTTCATTTTCATTTCATGAATGCATATAGTACATTATGTAAAAGGGAAATTGAAAAAATGAAGGAAAAAAAAAGCTTTAAAAGCTTAAAGGGAGGTTAGGGGTCTATGCATAAAAGTAAACAATGCTAACCTGCTTTCATTATTATAAAAAGATGCTATCAACTATAAATTGATCTGACAGAGGGTTGTCATGGCTGGAGGTGCAGTAGCTGGAGATGTTTGATGATTCATACAGAGGACTATCAATCATCCTTGTTGACTTGCTGTTGCTCAAAAGCTTTCTGTGCCCAGTCCAGGTTCTGGCTCACACAGATCTCCTTCCCTCTGGCAGTGCTGACCCTACACACACACACACACACACACACACACACACACACACACACAGACAAAACAAAAATCATAACAACAGAATGAGAAATGGAAAATATAATTTGGGGTCAAAGTCGCAGATTGAAAATTTTCTCTGTCATGTTTCTTTGAAATGGTGTATTGTATTATTGTTCTCAGACAAAAACTGGCTGAAGATGTTGTGATTGCTCCAGTGAGGATCATTCTACAGACAAAGTGTCAGAGTAAAGCAGAGACGTACACAAATCCCTTCTCATGACATCTGCTGTGAGTCTTGATGATGGAGATAATTTGTGACCGTTGTATCTTTCCAGCAAAGAATTTAAAGCAGCACGTTGCAGGTGCTATGTCGTTCACTCCATGAGCTGAAAAACGACAAAAAAACAAAAACAAGGATCATTTAGCACCACAGTCATTCAGTGACCTCAATGCACAACAAGTTAGCATGTGAGTTGCTGCTTGCTGTTAATGTGTTCAGTAACACAGAAGGCATACACTGAATCCTCAAAGTGGACTGAGTCATTCATGACTGAATCAGAATCACGGAAGCAGCAGGACGACAAAGTCACAGAAACCACAGCCGCAGCTACCATCGAGGACCCTGAGGTCACGTCCTTGGTATTTGTTCTGGGTGTTTGATATCTTAATCTTAATATCTGTCATGTCATAAACAATAACATAAAACATAAACATAAACATAAACATAAACAATTATAATAAAAGAATGGCAAATTTATAGTTAAGTAAACTTTAGTTAATAGTTATTTCACTGTTAGGAAAGCAGTGAAATGCTTTATACACTATTTAATAGCAAGTGTTTTTTGGAAAGTTGAAATAGATGGTCATAATACTTTGTAAATGGTTAATAAATACTGTCTAGTTCATATTTAAATATTAACTGGAGGGCCGTCAGAGAGTAGCAACTGATGTTTTTAACCTTCACGATTGCTTAATAAATGTTTTATGAACCATGTCATTGTTTCCTAACAGTGAAATTACTTAACTAAATAACAATGTACTTTGTTATGTTTTTAGTGTGTTGTTTTTATTATTCTGCTTTTTAACCTGTAAAGTGTCTTTGTGTACCCTGAAAAGCGCTATATAAAATAAATGTATTATTAATGTCATTATTATTATTATTATTATTATTATTATTATTGTTATTGTTATAATCATTAGTATTATTATTAAATCTAATAAACTATACATTTACTATCTATTAATGATGGTTATTATAAAGTATGGCCCATGTCAAATAAGGTTTTTTTAGGAAAGAAATTAGTCACTAAGTTTGATAAATTAAAGTAAAAATTGGCCATATTTGTTACTTTTCTTTGAGTCCAATTTAATTTGCTGTAACTGATATTATTTCTTCAGCGATTATTGGTCCTGTCAAAATGTAGTCAAATGCATAGACTTATATTATAGTCTTCAAAATGTTCTCGATGGACGGCGGTGAAGGATGAAACTCTCTTGGGGCCGGCCTCTGAATATTAATTGTAAATTCCATGTAATTAAAATGGTTAACTGCATATAAAAAATGTGAAAAATCCCAAAAGTAAAAAAAAAAAAAAAAAAAAGTGTGGATTGGTTTTGCACTGAGAAAACTGGCTATGGCTATGGCTATAGATATCTAGGCTTTGCAGAAATAGCTTTCAGTAAAGTAAGCAGTTAAAACAGAACATTACAGAAAGGCTTAATTTTCAGAATCAAAGGTCCCAATAGTTTAATAATCGGACATACCAAAGCAGGCATGCCTCAGAGGGCCAAAACTGAAGCTCAATGATCGACCACGGCCAAAAGCAACCGCTTCTTGTATTGTATTACATTGTTAAGATGACAAGTACCATCACTTTTTCTTACGATCAGATATCTTTTGAGGCGTACCATTCTCCCATGATCAACTGAAACCTTTGCATAAAGCATGCATGAGCTTGTGGTATAATTAAATTACACTTGAAGTCTAAACAACATAACAGACCCCCAAATGGCAATTATCTCCAGAAACTAGACTTACGCATGGCAATGCAGTAAACAGTGAGCAGCAGCAGGATTCCCAGTGTAAAGCGCTTCATGCTGTCTTCACCGTAGACTTAATGATGCCCTCCCGTCTTTGCTGTCTGAAGTTATCTGATGCGATCACTGTGTGTCTTGGTTATATATTCTCATGTTCATTATAGATGGTAGATGTAATAGATAACTTTGGGTGACAGGAAGTATGAGGGACACCTCAGGATTAGATGTTAACTCATGCACCAGCCAGCATTTCAGAAGCTGCTCTGTGCTGTAACTTTTTTTATCTGTTACAACAGAACCAGATATCAACAGGGATATCCATTTATTTGATTGAACTAAGAACTAACTTTAACTTAGGAGTTACTTATGAGTTACTTCTGACTGAAATCTATTTAAAAAGACAATTCTAACGGTATTACTGTGCCCAAAACAAAGTGAAACAAAGTCAGACAGTGTCCCCACGCACCTTTGTAATGTAAGGAGGGCCCTGGTTGGACATTTAGTTGTGATGGTTAAATTAGTTTTAGGGAATGCAATTGAGGTCTCTACAAGTATAGAATGACGGATGTAATTAAGTGCATTCCCAAATGGTCTTGTTGTCATATCTCCCCAGCTAAGTGTTTCCCTCTTATTCTGTCAGTTTCTGTCTTGTGCTTCTGTGTTTTATTTTGTTACTCACCCTGTTGTCTCTGTTCTAGGTCCGTCACTTCCTGCCCCTGTGTCCTTACCTCCTGTGTGATTACCTGTCCCTGCCCTGATGTGTTTCACCTGTGTCTCATCGTCTCACCCCCTGTATGCTTTAAGTAGTCTGCCTTCCCCAACTCCTGTGCCAGTTCGTCTTAGCTTGTCTTGCGTTCCAGCCCTTTTTCCCTAGTGTTCCAAGTGTGTTTTTTGATAGCCCGACTTTTTGCCTGCTTCTCCGACCCTGCCTCTGCCTGACCCCCTCTGGATTTGTTTGCCTGCCTTGGACTGATATTCTGTGTACCGAACCCATTTTTGGAATAAAGTCTTTTTGTCTTCTCTAAAGCCTGTGTCCTGCATTTTGGGTCCACCCTCTGCTCGGCCGTGATAGTACGAACTGGCAGTACCTTATCCATTTCTAATCCTGCTAAACTGCAAGTCTCAGTCACCCTTACCTCTCCTTCACAAACTGTAGTAACCCCAGTGTTTATTGACTCAGGCTCAGGTGCTAATTTCATGGACTTTTCTCTTGCTAGTTCTCTCAGGCTAAAGACTTATCGGCTTCAGAGACCCATAGAGGCCTTTGCTCTGGACGGCAGACTTATCTGTAAGGTCACTCATCACACTCAGTCTCGGACGTGGGCATAGGGGCAGT
This sequence comes from Pagrus pagrus, assembly GCF_965226575.1. Classification (NCBI taxonomy): domain Eukaryota; kingdom Metazoa; phylum Chordata; class Actinopteri; order Spariformes; family Sparidae; genus Pagrus; species Pagrus pagrus. The sequence goes on from NC_140194.1 coordinate 27,470,318, forward strand.
CCTTTCCCAGAGGTCTGCAGCAGACGGTCGTCTGCACCCCTGTGCTTATCTCGTGAGACTGAATGCTCGTCAAGCAAGGTGGACTCTTTTCCTTACCCGCTTTAATTTCACCCTGTCTTACCGTCCTGGCTCAAAGAACACCAAACCTGATGCTCTTGTCTGTTTTCAGCCGAGAGTTGTGATCATTCTGACTCCACGATTCTCCCTCCGTCCTGTGTGGTGGGGGCTGTCTCCCTGGGAATAGAGGACCAGGTCTTAAGAGCTAATGTTAATAATCCCCCACCAGTCGGCTGTCTGCCGAATCGTTTATTTGTCCCTGATCAGCTTCGTTCACAGGTCATTCACTGGGCCCATGCTTCCCGACTCTCCTGCCACCCAGGAGTCAAACGAACCCTCTTCGTGACAAGGCAAAGATTTTGGTGGCCCACCATGGAAGGGGACATCACAGACTACATCACTGCCTGCCCTGTGTGTGCACGGTGCAAAACCTCCCATCGCCCCACTTCAGGCCTGCTTCGCCCTCTCCTGGTGCCACGACGGCCCTGGTCAGACATCTCTGTGGACTTTGTCACTGGACTCCCACCTTCGGAAGGTAACACAACCATTTTCACTGTTGTAGACCGTTTCTCTAAAATGGTTCACTTTATTCCCCTGCCAAAGCTGCCCTCAGCCAAGGAGACGGCGGAGGTAATGCTGCAACATGTGTTTCGTCTCCATGGTCTGCCCAAGGATGTTGTCTCCGGCCGAGGTCCCCAGTTTGTGGCCCAGTTCTGGCAGACTTTTTGTTCGCCCCTGGGAGCCACAGCCAGCCTGTCCTCAGGTTATCACCCACAATCCAACGGTCAGACAGAACGCTTAAACCAAGTCCTGGAGACCAGCCTTCGTTGCCTCGCCACCCAGAACCCCAGCTCCTGGAGTAAACAACTAATCTGGGCTGAATATGCCCACAACTCTCTCCCCAGCTCCTCCTCTGGTTTTTCACCCTTCCACTGTGTCTACGGCTACCAGCCCCCTCTCTTCCCTGCCGTGGAAAAGGAGGTCAACGTCCCATCAGCTCTTGCCCTGATCCGCCGCTGCCGCCGTACATGGGCCATCGCCAGACGCTCTCTACTGCGCCACTCGGACCAGTATTAGGTGGCGGCAGTCAGGTGAAGCTCCAAGGGACCCAGTTATCAGGAGGGACAAAAAGTGTGGCTTTCTACAAAGAACCTGCCCCTCCGTGTGGAAGCCAGGAAGCTTGCCCCCAGGTTTGTGGGTCCATTTCCGATTTCAAAAGTTATTAATCCTGTTGCTGTGAGGCTAAGACTCCCCAGGACCATGAGGATGCACCCGACATTCCACATCAGCCAGGTCGCACCCTCCAGAGAAAGCGCTCTGGTCCCTGCCTCCAGACCCCCGCCTCCCCCCCGGTTTGTGGACAGAGGCCCTTGTCGTCACGGTCCGCAAACTTCATGGCTGTTTGCCGACGGGGACGTGGTTTCCAGTACTTGGTTGACTGGGAGGGCTACGGTCCGGAGGAACGCTCCTGGGTGCCTGCTAGACACATCATAGACCCTGACCTTATCCGAGACTTCCACCGTGAACATCCAGGGGAGCCGAGGCCGCCAGGTGTCGGCCGTTGGGGGGGGGGTACTGTCATATCTCCCCAGCTAAGTGTTTCCCTCTTAATTTGTCAGTTTCTGTCTTTTGCTTCTGTGTTTTATTTTGTTACTCACCCTGTTGTCTCTGTTCTAGGTCCGTCACTTCCTGCCCCTGTGTCCTTACCTCCTGTGTGATTACCTGTCCCCGCCCTGATGTGTTTCACCTGTGTCTCATCGTCTCACCCCCTGTATGCTTTAAGTAGTCAGCCTTCCCCAACTCCTGTGCCAGTTCGTCTTAGCTTGTCTTGCGTTCCAGCCCGTTTTCCCAGTGTTCCAAGTGTGTTTTTTGATAGTCTTTTTTTGTCTTCTCTAAAGCCTGTGTCCTGCATTTTGGGTCCACCCTCTGCTCGGCCGTGATGCTTGTAGTTTAATGGAAAAGTTTAACCTGTTATTTTTGTTTAAAGTTGCAGGTTATGTCAATGAGCTCTCTGTCTGACAGCGTGCAAACAAAAAACAAATTGACCATAGACCATGTAAAAAAATGCTTAAAAATATGTGGCCTTTAAAGATCACATTTTAGCATTTCATTAGTAAAATATCTTGAATCAGAGGGCTGTAGGATTTTTTAAATACAAACACCAACCACGCACACACAAAAAAACATATTGGTATCTGACTCCTCGAGGGTAAACTACATTCACTCAGTTCCCCTTTGTCTGCAAATCTGTGATGGCTGAAATGATGAAGATATCATGATGTTCACAAGATCTTATCACAGCTGTTTACAGAATGGGTTAGCAATGCATCTGTGACCTATTTAGTTCACATCTGTGCATGCATTTGCAACCCCTTCACGATCATTATCTTGCAGTCGGGTGAAACAGAAAAATTACAGACCTTTTCTTATTTAAAGATGCATGTGAGATGCAACATCCAGCAGGTTTTACCACTGCGATCACAAGTCTGAGTCACACAGTGGTGGAAAGACTACAAGAATATTGTAGGACAGTTTTACTTTGCTGATATTTTACATCAGTTATACTCATCATAATACACAGTCCTTTAATGTCTGTTTATTCGTATTTCAGTTATCAAACAGTACGTACTGCATATAAAAGTGTACAAAACATGACAAAAACAGTACAGAATTTATATGCACAGACAGACATGAAAACAAAGCAAATGCATAGAAACAGGGAAAGGTACGACGGAGTATTAGTATGACAGAGTATTAGGGCCACATTGAGGGAAAAAAAAAAATCACAAACTTCGAGAATAAAGTCGTAATTTATGAGAATAAAGTCGTAATTTATGAGAATAAGGTCGTAATTTACGAGAATAAAGTCGTAATTTATGAGAATAAAGTCATAATATTCTAACCTGTTGTTTTAGAGGAAGACAGTTGGTAAAATGAGGGCCGTGGAGGATTTTGTGGAGTTGTAGGCCTACTTTAGGATAGGTTTCACAAACAAGGAGATACTTAATCTTTCGGCACATCAGCATCATATCATCATAAGTATTAGGACTTTAAAAAGACTATGCAAGAAAATGCATCTTTTTCGGAGACATATCTTGTAATAACTTCACAAGTAAGTAAACAGTCAGAATAAAATCTCTTCATACAAAGATCTGCAAGTGACCTCAAGAAATCCAATGTCTTTGGCTTACTTTTGTAATCCATGACAACTTGATCACAAATGATCAACACATATGTTCTGTAAACAATAATAACCTTGCTTTGATCACAACAGATCAATACATTTTCTGTAAACAATAAAAACTTTGGTTTGATGCAAACACATCAATACATTTTTCTGTAAACAATAAGCAACCTGTCAAGATCAACATACTTCTGTAAACAATCTGATCACCTGTTTGTCACAACCATTCAATCGACCTACTTACGTTTTAAGTACTTCGACTTTTTTCTCATAAATTATGACTTTATTCTCATAAATTACGACTTTATTCTCATAAATTACGACTTTATTCTCGAAGTTTGTGATTTTTTCCCCCCTCGATGTGGCCCTAATACTCCGTCGTATTACGCAGACATATTGAGACATCTAAAAATATAGACGCTTCCCAAGTCATTATTTGCTTTTAATATATGTAATATTGCCTTGAAGACAACTGTCTCCATGCATTCTCTCAGGCTACCTTCCTCTCCTTCCATTAGTTTGGTATTTCATGAAGTTAAATTTCTCCATAAACAGCAGGTGGCGCTATATCATGTCATCGCCTGCATTTTATTGTGGTTGCACTTCCGGGTTCTAATGTTTACAACTGGGAGCAGCCTTGAAGGCACAGAGCTGTTTTCCTGCCTCATGAAAACCATCTTTTTATGTTAGAAACAACATGTGCTTCAATTGCTAGGATTGATATACTCTGACGGTAGGTCACGGCACAGGACTGCATTAGTTATAACATTAAAACAAACATTTTGACACACTCGCCAGCAAACGTAGCAGGCTCACTCAGGCTAACCAGCTAGCTAACGTTAGCTGGTTCAGATCAGCACTAGGTGGTGAACAGAAAACTGCACTGTCTAAGTTTAAATATTCCAGACATGTTTGTGTGTTGCTTTCACTGGAGATAATTGCAAACGATGTTGATGTGTACATAGCATATTGTGCTTATTTACTGGGCTTTGGCTGGCAAAAAACTCAGCAAGGTCTTTGAATGCAACTCCAACTTCCTACTGATTTTTCTGATTTTCTTTTATCTTTATAACGTCCTGTAATATATGAAAATGAATTGGATGTAGCTGATGTAGCTACATTGCTTTTTTAAAACAGCTTTATCACTGTGGGGAAATATTTACCAAATAATAGTGGTTAATGAAAAAATGATATGCTGGTGCACAGATGGTTGTTCAAATTGTTGGTAAAATAACTTAACATTAAGAATAAGAATATATTTCTAGTTAATATAACTGCTGAAACATGTACAGTAATTCAAAGATGATTAATTGTTTCCATAATTGTCTATAATATAAAGTAGATAATATGATGATTAACTCATCGGGACTTGGCTTACATTGTAAATCTTTACAGTGGAACGGGCAGCAAGACTCCAGTACCAGGATCAGCTGCTGACAGTCCAGATTTATAGAATAAATCATGAAGAAGAAGAGCAGACGTCCAAGGTCCAACAGGACACAGACAACAGTGAGCGTCATTGAGGAGAAGAGACCGTCTGGAAACAGAGGGAGACCTCGGAAGACTGTCCCTGTAACCACAGACAGTTTCCATGATAACACTGCAGAGCACAAGAATGCTAACTTTGACTTCAGTGTGACAGCAGCTGAAAACACACAGAAACATCCAGAGAGCAAGTCCAAATCTTCAGGTGAGTGCCAAACCTAATGTGTTTTCCCTTGTGTTGTTAATATAGAAAGTCACACCAGACCCCATTAAATTAAGTTAAAAACTGGGATTTTCTTTATCGACATTTGGCTTCCACACAAAATAATTTAAGTCTTGAGAATAATTAGGCCTATTCCCTTGTAATATATCACCAAGATTCTGGTGGTGGTAGTACACAGTAGATTGGTTTTTAAAAATGGATCAGATGTATGCTGATTTGAAGACTGTCTTAACAGTAAAATAAAAGTCTGTTGATAGAAAAACACTTATCTTTTGTTCCTCCCAGCAGGTAGACTGTCAACTGCTATTTGTCGGCTCTGCCATGGCAAGTTCTCTCCACGCAGTCTGCGACACGCCTTCAACAAGTGGCCTCAGGATTCTATTGAGATTGTTGACCATGAGTCATCCAAGTCACCCCTTTTATTCCACACAGACTTCCAGCAACTGGTTGGGGTCCAGTTGGACCGTGACCCTCGGTTATCTGAGTTTATCTGCAAGAAATGTCACGCAAAGTTCTACAAATGTCACAGCATCCTCATCAGGTTTCTGCAGAGAGTCAACATTCCACCTGTTGGAAAAGACAACCCGAAAAGCCAGTGAGTCAACATGTGACTTTAAGGTCCCATCATTTTCAAGTTCATACTTTCATTTTGGGTGTCGCCTAGAAGATGTTTAACCCTCTGAACAGTTTTACTCGTTGATTCCACTGGGCACTTCTCTGTTACCTGCCGTGTGTGACACTGTTTTGTTCCATCCTCCACGCTGCTTTATATCCCACTGGGAGCATTTCAAAAGCAGAGCTTCATGCCTGCCTGATATGGTAGCTCAGACTATGTTTATTTCGTCATTTTTTTCTTGATTTTTGTGCTTCTACTGTGTATGAGTAGGCTACGTAGTTACATTTTTCTAGTTATTTCTCTCTTTTAAGTGTGTTTATTGTTAATATTTCCAAATTTGTCGTGCTATTGATCCCGACTCTACACAGGGTGTTTTATTGCTTTGGTTCACTTCCATCAAAAATAGACTCATATTCTCTGTGGAGCAGAGCAAAGAGCTGCTTCTGAGATGCTGCAGAAATGTGCCATTGCGCAGTCAGTAGAAACACAAGTATTGTCTGGAACGATCAGCAGCGTTTCCCAAAACACAGCAGACACGGGCCCGGTGGAATCTGGGGGTCAGTGCCTGTGTCTTTAAGGCTCACTCCGGAAAGAGTCTGCTCTGATTGGTCAGTTCTAACAGTCCTGAGTAGGCACTGCCCACCACGTTGACACATCAGCTCTGCTGGTGTTTTTGTACCCACGGTTGTGCTGGGGGCGTTGCCAAGGGCTGTGACTGTAAAGCTTTGACATCACATACTCACGTTTGACAGCACAGTTTCTGAACCTGGGCTGTGTGCAATTCTCTGTGAATTAAGCACTTTGATACTTTGATACACAGTCCATACAGCACCTAGACCTGATTTATGATCAATAAAAAAGACAGGAAGTCTCCCCTTCTACAAAATGGGAGCTTAAAAGTGTATATTTATTGCATGGTTTTCAATTGTTAAGGCAGAAAATCTACAAATACAATCAACTGTTTGTTTCTTTTTCAGGAAGAATGCAAAGTGTCCAGAGGCCTCAGTAAACCATTGCCCAACAAGTAAAGAAAAGCCTTTCTTCTTTGCTTTTGTTTCTGTGTATAGAAATGGAATAAAAGTAAACTAAAGTTAAAAAAAAAAAGAAAAGTGAACTGATTGCATTACTGTTTTCTGCTGTTTTCTTTCAGCAGCACCATCCCTCACCTCAGACCCTAAGTGCCTCCACAGCCTGGTGTCCTGGGCTCACCACCACGGAGAGGCCTGTCACTCCTGCCCTGACCTGAAGGAGGTGCTGGAAGGCCAGTGCTGGGGCTCTGTGAAGGCCATTTGGGGTTGTGTTGATGGCCACAGATACATCATGGACACTCAGTGCGCAACTGCTGCCAACCCAGGGTACATGGTGAACCTAAGCAGTGGAGCTTTAGGGAGTGGCGATGGTGATAGAGTGATGTCAGAGGAGGAGGATCAGGAGGAGGAGGAAGATGAAGAACAACCCAGTGGGAATGGAAGGACCCCTGCTGGAAGTATAAGTACTGTGGCTCAACATAGTGCACCTGCAGTCCCAGCACAGACTCAGAGATCAGCGCTGACTCACTGGACCAGTAACACTGAAGGTGAGACTGAGATCATCAGATAAATAAGTTTCAAAATGTTTGATGTTTGAAAAGGACACAACCAATACTGCCTCTTTCTCCGTTCTGAGATCTGTGATGGATATTAAGGAAATCCCATTTCTTACAGCAACAGTGTGTTGGACACTTCTTGTTTGTGATCTTTCTCTCTTGCAGCTAAACAGTACACTTATATATGTTTCTGAAAACATTTTAGGCAGAAATAGGCAGTGTAGCAACTTTTAGTTTATCAGCACTGCCTAGTTTAGAAAGTCTAATCGGAGTGTGGTGAGATACCCCTCACTGATTATACTCTTTGTGTCTGCGGATGCACGCATACAAAAAATGCAGAACAACAATCTAGTTTTGTCTTATTTGGAGAATTTTTGCCGGCAACAAAGTGGTGGGTTTAAAAAATGGTTCATTTGCATATACTACCAAAAATTTTGCGATGCAGAGCTGGCTGAAAATCAGTAAAGCTCTCATTTAAATGTTGTAACAGGAAAGATTATTGCTGAAAACCCTGCAGATGCTGACACAAATGTTAAGAACTCCCTTGTGGTGAGTCTGTATGAATTCTTGACTCACACAGTTGTGGTTTGCCATCCTTTACAGGTCATGACAAGCCGTTGTCTCCTGCTCTGGTCCAGCTGGAGGACAGGGCTGCTGACAGTGATCTGTCTGACAGGTTGGTCACGCTGTTCATCTCTCTCACCTGATTCTGTCTCACCGCTTGTTGTGTAACCACCCATTTGTGGGAGTAAACCTTAGCACCTGTAATTTGTGGGTGCTATTCAGCCTTTAAAGTGATTCGATTGGTTAAAGGCAATAACATCTACAAGAAGTGTGTGTGTGTGTGTGTGTGTGTGTGTGTGTGTGTGTGTGTGCGTGTGTGCGTGCGTTCGCGCAGGGTTGTCTCTGAGGATGACTTTGAGGAGAGTGGAAAAGGAGGGTTATCAGACGATGAGTTGTTCGAGCCGTTCTCAGACAAGAGGTGGGTACAGATATTCTTCAGTAAACGTGGTTGTTCCCTCTGAAAAAGGAGAGAGGGAGTGAAATGAGCCCAGGCTCTGTGTTAGTTGACCCTTTCTCTCCCTCTCCCAGAGCTCGTGAGTTGACCGTCCCCATCAAGAGGAGAGGAAGCCCGAAGGTGCCAGAGGAGCCCAAAATCAAAAAGAAACCTGGACCCAAACCCGGCTGGAAGAACAAGTTCAAACCTAAAGGGTACCCTGCCACATTTTCTTTAATACTCAACCTCCACTCAGCATCATTTAATATTTAAATGTGTAGTTTATCTAAATTATTTTTAGTCTATACTTTGTTTCAGTTCATTTTAATCAACTGTTAAAACGTTGTATAGCATACATGTACTTGAACAAACTACTGTTGTGTTTCCAGAGAGGAGCTTCCCAACATCTACAAGTGTCCGTATCAGGGCTGTACAGCCGTCTATAGAGCTCCTGATGGTTTAAAGGTGAGAATTCACAGAATCTGACGGCATGTCACTGTTATTTAAGTGATAAATGTTCAGTAGCTGGATTAATAGTAATAGTAGTGGCAACAGAAAACTTTTTGCTTTAACATATCATTATGAAGTGAATATTGATTGCACACTCATATGGTGTATAATAAACATATATAGCAGTATTAATATTCATGTTATTGTTAATGTTTAAATGTAAATCATTTAATCTACATTTTGACAAAGACTATGTGACATTACGTAATAAGACAAGAAGTCCTTTTTAATTCACCCCTACACAAGACAGTTGTTGTCCACCTTACTACTCCAGAATGAATTAAATCTGTTTGTGAGTATGTTCTGCCTTTGACTGTATAAGTGACTGGTTTTCTTATTGGCTGGATTTTTAGAAGCACATCAAGGAGCATCATGAGGAGATGAGGGAGCGACCGTGTCCTCATCCTGGCTGCAACAAGGTGTTCATGATCGACCGCTACCTGCAGCGACATGTCAAGCTAATACATACAGGTGAGGTCTACAGAAAGATTTCTGTCTGCTTTAAGACAGTGTTTTACCCCCTGAGGCCAGTAGAACAAAACCAGTTAAGGTTTAGGGCTATATGATTCACACTGATTGCACTTGAACTAGCCCGGGGTTACATGTCCATTGGAACATGTGACTTATGTTTACATTCCACCTTAGGTGGAGTGTTTAATATGACAACGATGAAACAGATGGCTCACCCCCTAAACTATCTTTGTGATGCAGGCCCCAGTGTGGCAGGAAAAATCATCCACTACTGCACAGGATGTGTTGTCTTCATATTGGAAGGAGCAGCTGAGGGAAAAAAAACTAAGGAAAAAAGATTCTCACTTTTCCATGTTTAAATATTTCCCCAAAAACCTGCCATGCCACCAACAGTGTTTACTCAGTGGGCCATCTCATCTACATCATATTACATTCTCCATTTGTTTTGCTTTTCTGGTGAAATGAGTTTAAATCATCAAAGCCTAAACTTTGTCTTGAATTTGAAGGATATGCAATGTTAGAGACTGTTCTAGAAACAGACCACCAGTTAAATTAAGCAGGCATGAATTTAAGTGTTTGTGTATTTTAACTTGTACTTTTGTTTCCAGAGGAGAGGAACTACATTTGTGACCAGTGTGGCCAAACCTTCAAACAGAGGAAACACCTTTCCGTTCACCAGATGAGACATTCAGGGGCCAAGCCTCTACAGTAAGTACTGATGATGGCATTTGTCACTTTAAAACTTTCGAAGGATAACTCAGAAGGCAGTTGTTTTTTTCTAGTTTGAAAATCAGAAGAAAAGTTACGAGACAGGCTGTAGATGCTATTGTGTTCCTTCCCTTTAGATGTGAGGTGTGTGGCTTCCAGTGTCGCCAGCGAGCGTCACTAAAGTACCACATGACCAAACACAAGGCGGAGGCTGATTTGGAATTTGCTTGCCTGCTATGCGGGAAACGTTTCGAGAAGGCCCACAACCTGAACGTCCACATGTCAATGGTCCACCCGCTGACTCAGACCGAGGTTCAGAAAGGCAGCAGTCAGCAGCAGCAGCAGCCGCCGCTCTTCTCCGACCTGCACACCATCACTCTGACCGGGGAGGTGGTTCAGCAAGACCAGGACAGGTGACGACGGGGGGTCCAGGGCGGCTGCGCGGGTATATAATCTTCTGACAGGGACCAGTTCTGACCACCTGTACTGAAGTTTCCATTTCTTTCACATTCATGGACTTGGGCCTGCTGCATGGCTGTTGCATTTATCTCAGTTTTCCACCAACAAAACAGTTTTAGCTCAGCTTTTGTGTCATAGCATCAAAGTCAAACTATTGCCTTTAACATGAAATGACCTATTGGTTAAAGGTCCCATATTATGAAAAACACGTTTTCTCCGGTCTCTACATATATAAACTGGTCTTCCCTGAGCCTACCAACTCCGACAGCTGTGTGAAATTGATGAAAAACAGTATAATATGGGACCTTTAACAATTGATGAAAATTGTTGATAATTTCTGCCTTATGGACAGCTCTTTTTTTTTAATATCACTTTTCATTCCAAAATTCATACATTTCATCATCAGGACATCTTCTGACCAAGTATACCACAAGTCTAGGTTTGAGCTTGTTTTTAAGGAAGCAGCAGTTTTTCCTTCACATGTACTGTAACATTGACAAACGCTGGCGTGAAATCTCTTCCTATAGTTTGTGACAGTAAAATAGGTTTACAGGTTCTGTCTTAAGGCAGAATACATTTTTAAAATGTCCTGGATTTTAAAGTTGTAATCCTTACATGTAAGTTTTCAGTTCGGTTTGATTTTGCGGCACCCATGGTTACTGTGACAACAGCAGTTAATACTACTACTTGGGTAGCTACTGTGACAGACAGAACAGACGAGCATCTGCAGTATGTGTTTATAGTGCAAACGGTATGTAGCACCTAGCAGCTCACCATGGCTGCTCCTGACTCTAACATTACTCCCTGCATTTTTAAAAATGATCTACGAAGTGAAGAATGCATTTCTTTAAAGGAGCAACATGTAAGATATGGCCAGAGTCAACAGAGTGTGAAGAAACAACACTGTTGAAGCTATGCCAAAGACGTCTATGTACTGTGTTGCAGAGATGTCTACTGAAGTAAGCATGCTAACCAGCTCACCCCGGCCTGTCCCGTCTCATAATACCACTTTGTACCTCAAGAGGTGATAGTCTGATAGCCCCTGTAGTTTAAGCAAGAGATGTAAAAGTGGCAAGTTTGTAACCTAGTCTCATAAGTGGACAAAATAAACTCAAGAAAGGAGATATTTTGACACCTATTTTCGTTACTTAAAAAAAAACAACTATAAAAAAGTTTCTCTCTGTTACTGCACCAAGACAAGCTTATTTGTCTCATTAACTCATCATAACATACACTTCATTCAAACTCAACATCAATGAAATAATGGTCTTGGTTTGCCTTTCCACAATCACCTCTGGTTTGGTCAAAATAAATCCTCAGCTCACTGAATAAGATGTGAAAATATTCTGGTTTTACATGCCCTTTTTGCCTGTTCTAGCTGCCTAAATTTCTCTCACTCTTCCACAGTGTCTTCTTGTCCTCGGAGTCATAGTCCTCGTTAGAGTCACTGTAAATCACCTCTGTATTGTATCCTGTTTTTAGACTTTTGAGCTACCTTTGATTTCTGGCCATTTCTTACAAATTAAATCTTTGAAGTGAAGCAGCAACAGTATATTATGTTGGGCTGCATTAGCAGTAACTAGATAATAGTGTGAGAGAGTGTCTCTGGAGGAAATGGATCTATACAGACATTTTTATCGAAGTACACATGCATAACCCATATAAATGAAGTTGTTAGTCGTATAATGCCATATTCTTGTTACATAAATATATGTAAAGCACTTGTATGTGCTGTGTAAGCTCCTCACAGTGCAAACAAGAACATTCACATCAGTTTTATTAGGTCACTGTTTTAAGTTATTACAATACTAAGTACTCTTTTTTTAAGAGTTAATTGTAAAGATGTAGATCAGTTGTACATGTGTATAATAAAGTCCTGTGTGCGCTGTGTACAAAAATACATGTAAATAAACTTTTTTTGTACAAAGCTGAATATGAACATTTTTTTAAACATTGCTAAGCTCTGAACAGAAGTGATTTTGATAAATATTACAACAGGAACATGTTTGTGTTGGATAACATCAGAACAAAAAAGTACCAGCTGTATAGTTAAAGACACACGTCAAAACTCTAAAGTAAGTTCACTTTAGACAGCTTCTCTGCATGAACGTTTGTCGACAGCTGTTCAGAGGAAGTCCATCTCTGGGCTGAGGCTGTGAGGATCCAGGTGCACAGAGAGAGCGGCTGCCACTTCTGGGTCCAGGTCTGCACACTGAGACTCCAGCTAGAGCAGGAAACCCACCAGCAGACAGACCAGACAGGGACAAGGGACAGACAAGGAGGGACAAAGACAACATAACATGAGTGAATATTGCCAATTTAAGATCTGTATAAAAAGTATGTGTTTGTTGGTTACCGGTGTGAGTTGGCTGGAGGACAGAGCAGCTGGAGGCGTCTGTGAGATCACTCTCAGAAGAAACTGCTTGGCGTTGCTCAGCATCTGGAAAGGCTCCATCTGACAAAACAACTCATAGATTAGACATCAGGACAATGTCAATGGTTCGAGTTACACTGTCATCACTCTGATATAATCCGTCTATGAGGCTCAGTCACCTGATTGTCAAAGCGTTCAGTGCTTGGTCTCAGTCTGTGACCTTCTAGGAAAAGCTGCATCAGACTGATGTAGCAGAGGACAGCAGTATGGAGGAACCCTGGACAACACACAGCTCTCTGCTGCAGCTCAGCACTCTGCTGGAGCAACAGGCTGAAAAAACACATACACAGTGTAATAAAACAACAGTTTAAATCTATTCGCTGAATGACGGTCTAACTACAGCTAGTATACAGGGACTAAGGGTAGAAATATGATGCTCCTAAAAATGCGGAGAAAAAAAACTAACCTGTAAAAGGCCCAAGGCATCAGTTGAATAAACTCATCTGATGTTACCATGGTAATCGACTGGTAAACACTTTGCTCTAGAGTTGGGGAAAAAAAGATACATCACTAATTTAACAATGCAGAAATATACTGACGGCAAAAAGGTATGGTAATACTAACATTAGATTTTATCTGCCAAATAGTGACTACTTGGCTCAACTGGCAACGAAGTAGCTGAGATGTGATTATAGAAGATACACACTGTACCGTTTGATTTAAAGATGAGCAGCCAGTCAACGGAGTCCACCAACACACACAGAAGCTCTGTGCATAAAGTCCTGGTTTTCTGATGGCTCTTCTCCTACACACATAATCATACACAAAATAAGTGTTTTTAAAGGATTAACTACCATTGGGGAGACATTTTGGGGAAATAATGAGGACGAACAATAACAGACCATACATGTTTATGGCCTTTTCTATTTTTAAGTGTAACCCCAGCTCTGAACTACTGCTCATTGTTTTAATTTTCATAGACAAGCTGCACATCATTTACAAGTGGTCATATACTTGGGTTCATTTGTGTCACACTGTTTATGTGCTTTGTTCAAAGCTTAAACTATAAAAAAGTAAGGTGAAGTTGGCCTGAAGGACTGTGTTCAGCCTAGACTCGTGTCAAACCATTGCATTCTCTTGAAATAGTTCAACATTTCCAGAAATATGCTGATAAGACTTCTTTGAGAGATAGATGAGATGATTAATACCACTCTCATAGCTATACACTTAATATAGATCAAATAAAATGAAGCAATACAAATATAACAAGGTCAGCAGTACAAAATACTTCCATCAAAATTTTTGAGCATGGTCCTTCCTGCTATTTCTAAATAGGGTGGTTGTCTCCAGGCTTAATATTGTGTCATAAAGAAGTGCTACATAAACACATTAGTCAGACCTTGTACAGTATGTGAGAATGCATGCTGCTTATTAGGGTTGTTAACCTGAGGTAGGCCTCAAAGACTTACCTGTCACTATAACTTGATTTAAATCCCAACTGCTTCACTACATCTACCCTACACCTGAACACAACCTGTGGATGGATTGGGACAGTGCAAGGTTAATTACCTGAGGATACAGCAGTGCTAACAGATAGTCGTTTACACACAGGAAAAGCAGAAAAACCAGCACCTGGAAGAAGAAAAGAGACGGCAGCAGGTAAACATGTGCAATGTGGAAAACATAAAAAGCAAGTGTGGATGGCTGGTCGCTGGTTTGAATCCCGGGCTCCCCCAGCTGCATGTCAAAGTGTCCTTGAGCAAGATACTGAACCCCAAATTGCTCCTGATGAGCAGTTGGCACCTTGCATGGAGGCCACTGCCATCAGTGTATGAATGTGTGTGTGAATGGGTGAATGTGACAAGTGTTGTAAAGCGCTCTGAGTGGTCAGTAGACTGGAAAAGCACTATAGAAATGCAAGTCCATTTAAGTGCATGTCAAAACTAAATTATCTACATTTGAAATGTGCATTTTTAAACAGCAGAAGCACTTGTGAGGCCCAGAGGTTGGAGTCTCATATATAGTACAAAGGCTTGAAATGGCCCAGTAATATTAATCAGCATGCAGCTGAACCACATATCATGTTTATTTTTATTTATGACCAGGGATAATGAACAAGAGTATTATTTTTGGAGCTGAGTTTACCGACCAATACTGGCTGCCATTACCTATATGACAAGAATTCAACATTGTTCATCTTGGTAGCATCATACTAGCTGTGACTTACTGTATATAAAGATCAAGTTTTTGAATGGAATGAATATAACAAAGTTCTTTACTCTCACCTGTCTGTGCTGTGTGCCCCTCTCTGCTCGCAGCACATTAAGGGCAGCACTGAAGTCCTGGTTGTTGCACCCTCTGCCCTGCCAGACATGGTGCAGACTGGCAGCCAACAGCAGAGCTGACGCTGCAGGCACTGGTGACAATGACCGACCCTTCTCTAAACTGAACACAGGACAGAATTAACTACAAATTAGAGCCTGGTGGTTGTATGCTTCTGTGAACCAGTCAAGTTGCACTTTATATCCATGTGTGTTCTGACTCATATAATATATGTAGTGACGACTTCGAATTTAATAAAAGGGTATTAAATGTAGTTCTTGTTGAAATGGAAGTAATCACTATATTGACATGTATGATTCCAGAGAATAATTTCCAGTGAAAAACCTGCTGACTCTCTCACAGTTTGTATGTGTTCTGGTCGATAAAGCTAAGTCTGATAGAACATGAAGAAGCTACAAATTCTAAAACTTGGCTGCTGTACACACACGTTCAACCCGGCAGCACAGAAGATCTTTACAGTCACCGCAGTTTCAAGGTGGGCCCCTGAGGTTAGTGTCACCAATTCACTATCTGACCAAATGAGAAATATGGTCACAATCTCCCTTTCATTTTATCCAACTAAAAATCTTGGCATAATTAGTGTACAGATTTTTTGGTTGTGGCCAAAAATGTGTTTTGTGAGGTCACAGCGGCGCTGCCCTCTGACTGTTAAATACTGATCAGTTTATCCGTCGGTCCAAGTGGATGTTTATGCCACATTTAAAGAAATTACCTCAAGCATTCCTGGGATATTGCATTAAAAAAATGGGCCAGACGAATGGACAGACAACTTCACAAAATCACTTGAAAATCACCTTAATATGAGCCAGGGGAAAAAATTCACACTGTAATTGATTTTTCTCATTATGCAATCTGTATCTAACTTATAAACCCCCCTTCTTTTACTTATTTGTTTCTCTTTCATTCTTCTCTTCATATTGAACCCGACTTCAAACACCTTCCTGTACAACTCCGGGGTCTATGAGGTATAGACAAAGCTAGTGTAGTTTGGGGGCGACTGGGACAAGAACGTACGATACACAACTCTATCATAATGTGCTTTGTAAACTTGTCATATATGTTGTGCACTCAAGAATCACAATTTTTTTTTTTACTTGTTTAAAATTCAATAAAGATATTCTTGAGAAAAAACACTGACACTGTAAGAGAAGCCAAAAGATCCAGAGGAGACTACATTCTACCTATTCTTCTGATTCCTTACACTAATGGATGGAGTGAAGTGGATCAGTGATTCAGAGCTGGTGGTTATAAAAATGTGGTTTTACCTGCAGGCCCACGTCTGATAGTCAGTGAGGAGCTGCAGCTGCTCTGGTACAGGCTCTCCATCACTTAGACGATGCCAGAGTGACAACATTACTGGAGAAAGGCGCTCCCACCAGTGCTAAACACACACATGCAAACACACACACACAATGTCATAGTGTAAATTAATCCTAAGCCTACAAAACAAAAACATTTATAGGTTAGCATTAGTACTGATTTCACAAACTCAGGGAAAATAACTAATATAAAATAACTAAATGCAGGACCATTTTTACTCATGTTACATCTGTCTCACCAAGTCATATAAGTCGTGAATTTAACCTCCAATTAAACAAATCGGTAGTTTTTATTTTTCAAGAATCTTCGAGAATGACTGTTTATAACAACATACATAAAGGCAGACTGCTGCATTAGAATCTAGAAAGTGATAATGCAGTTCATTAGCTGTATGGAGAACAAACAGTACCACTGTGGAGACCAGGAGCAGAGGACAGCGTAGACTGATCTGAGACCAGGCTTTGTTGACTTCTTCTGCTGCGCGTCCACAGCGTACACTGGCACATAACACACCCTGGACAGGAAACACAGACAGCAGACTTACTCTCCCAGGAGCTCGTTGACATACAGTAAGAAATGTACCTCAGCTGTGATTTCTCTTCAGACTTTGGTAAAGTGATTCTCACTTTCAGGAGGTGTGCTGTTAGATGGCAGGACAGCAAGCCGGCTGGAGAACACACCTTCCTCTAATGCATGAACAGAAGTGGCCGGCATTAAGTCAGTTTTACTAAAGAGAAAGAAATGTACTAAAACCTGATAGGAACAAGAACTCAGCAGCTTACCTGATGATGGTTGACATGTTTTATCAGATTGTTACACTCCAGAGTCCTCCTCCCTCCTTCAGTCTTTACTTTAATGAATAACACCGCTGGGAGAGCCAGCAGTACTCTGTGACACATTAAAACAGCTTTTAGCGGCTGTCCATCATAATAGAGATGATCTGTATGACATATTTGTGTGCGTACCTGTTCCATGTGTTCAGAGTGAGTTGCAGGCTGAGCTCGGTGCTGATGCTCGGTGAAGCTGAGGTCACTGTGGAGGAGCATCTCTCAGACACAAACTCAAACAGGAAGTCGGCCACATCCGCTCTGCTTCTACAGCTGCCACAGAGGTCAGTCACTTCCATCTCATAGATAAGCTCCTACACAAACAATGATTAAACACCACCTTCACAAGTGCATCTTTTTACCTTTGCACTATGAATGTTAAAGGAAAAGTTCACCCAAAAATGAAAATTTTGTAATCTCCTCACTCTCCACCCTTGTTATTTACACTTTTAATGAGCAATAGAGCTTGTGCAATGTGCACCCACTTCAGATGGGGTGCGCGCTAACGTTCTTAGCTCAGCAGCTACACTGAAGATTTCAGCTTCAAAATGTTATTTACGTGTTTTCAAATCAATTTGGGATCTCAGGGCTTCTTGGGACTTGGATCACACTGAACACGCTGTATGGAGCCAGTTTCTGTTTGTGTTTTTGTTTTTATTAACTTGTTGTTGTTTTTTAAAAAGGTTTTGAAACAACTCCCCATCTACTTCAGTTGTTTAAGGAAACACTGCAACGCTGTTTTGCTGTGAAGCTCATGAAATGTTCTGTGGACTACGAAATGTCAACCGACTTTTCATCAGCATGGCGTTGAGAAGATAATGATGGAATGTATATGTTTGGGTGAACTGTGCCTTTAAGAACCACACCATTACATTTATAAACTGGTTTTACTTATGTCAGCTGACCTGAAGTCACACACATATGCAGTGTACACACCTGTAGTCTGGACAGGATGTCTGGCAGACTGGTTCCTTTTTCTGACACGCAGTGACCTAACTGTTCCAGGCTCTGTTTGCTGTTGACAGAAAATGAACAGAAGAACACTTTTACTAAAGATGGAAATAACAATGAGCATTTATTTGTATTAGTTTTTTCTTATTTCATTGTAAGGTTAAACAAAGGGAGGAACACACTCTACTTGTAACCTCTGCATTAAATCTCTCAATTCTCATAAACTGCCCTCTTTCTGAGGTTGTCACAATACTGGAATTTAAAACTTCAATACAATACTAGTATGATAAAAATGATACGAAGTCCTACTCAAGTCCAAATCGGCTAAAATCCAAATCAGCAGGTGAAACTTTCAAAATAACGAAATCAGCAAACAAACAAACAACAGGACAAACAATGATATAAAAATAACAGAGCGGCTAGCTAGTTATCTCGCTGACTTCCTTCCTCCCTCTCTGACTTATCATCTAGTGTTTTATGTGTTGTCCTTGAATAAAATGACAGATTTCTCTGGGTTTACATTTGAGTGCAAGTGCACAGTTCAACAAAATTTATAACAAAGGTCTAGTTGTTTTTACTAATTTGAGTGTGGAAATGTTACATATTATATCCTTAAGCCCAGTGTCAGCAAAGTAAAACCACTTGGAATTATGCAGAATCTTTTAATAAAAAAAAACAATAATCTGTATACGCCTCAGGTGTC
The DNA here is from genome assembly GCF_965226575.1 of Pagrus pagrus. Classification (NCBI taxonomy): domain Eukaryota; kingdom Metazoa; phylum Chordata; class Actinopteri; order Spariformes; family Sparidae; genus Pagrus; species Pagrus pagrus. The sequence goes on from NC_140194.1 coordinate 27,489,131, forward strand.
ATTCATGCTGACCTCTACGCTAACCTTTTTTGAAAGGTTTCTCCTGAAAAAGACGTGAATGAAACTAGCATGCAGAATTCAGCTCAACAATACAAAGAAGTCTATCACAATGTAATGCCTTCTCTAAGTTTGTTTGTGTGCAGTAACGGTACAGATGTACACCCACCCTAAGTGCTGGTCCATGATGGCATTAAGCAGATGAGAGCAGAGGCTCCTCATGTCTCCTCCACAGCCTCCCTGTTCCTCCGGACGAGGCAGGTAGAGCTCCAAGCAGGCCCACTGCTGGTACTCCTGACTACACACAGTTATTAGGGGTATATTTTGACTTTATTTCCACTGTATGTCTAATGGCACCTACGAGGTTATGTGTGTTTCCTGTCTTACCGTTCTGGGTCTGACAGGGCGTCTTCACTTCTCTGTACTCGGAGCTCATTAGCCAGCCATTCTGAGAACAAGAGCTTGACAAACATAACACAGGTTGAGGATAATTTTTTCAACATTAACATCAATCCAACATTTGATTTTATTTCATACACTGATTGCTCTCTAAGGCTCACTAAACATACTCTAATTCAAAACGAACTAAACCAAGACTTCATTGAAATGAGGAGGCAAACAAGCCAGTGGAGCTATGTCACCTGATACTGTGGTATGTCTCCTAGCTGATAGAAAGCAGGGTGCCTCCACAGATGCCAAGCAGTCTTTCTCCATGTGTTGTTAGTGTCCGTGGCACTGCTCCACAGGCCAGGCAGGTTCTCCTCCTGGTATTCACTTACTGGACTAGCGTCAGTGATAGGAGCTCTTCTGGCTTCAGGCAACAGTCTTGGGATGAGGTACAGGAGCTGAACACACACAGTTATGTGTAGAGTTAAAGTAGTGCAATGATATGATAATAAAATAAGAATGAAAATTATGAAGGCATACTGGCATTAATAGACTCCTTGTCCCCATCCTCACTCACAATGGATCACATTGATTTCAGACTTTTGTGTTTGACTGGAAACCTGAATTCATCTGTCTACATTTCTGGCTTTTTGTTTGATGTTTTCTTTTTATTTACACGTAATACTAAGTGGCTGTAATTTGCTTTGCTCTGTGTGTGTGTGTGTGTGTGTGTGTGTGTGTGTGTGTCAGAGAATTGCATATTAATTTAAATTTAAATTGGATTCTGCAAAGTAAGTACAGAGAGCTGTATATTGTAATCAGGGTGTCTTCAGGTATCAGACACTTGAATTCAAAGCTTTTTAAGGTTAATCTACATTTTGCCAACAGGTAAGTTTAAGTATTAGGTATAAAGTCACTATTAGGTTCAGTGGTATGCTTACATTTTGTTACATCAGAAATGTGGATTTGCACACAGTTTGTAAATAATAGAAAAGATCAATGGAATTAGATGAAAACTTTATAGCATTCAAGGCCTCACATATTTATAATCTAGGACTATTTAATTAATACTTACTTACTAAATACTTTTTAGGCCTGATATTTATCAAATTGAATTTTTGATATTTTAAGACCCTGTGTCATGTACGTGGCCTGTGGAAAACATGATTAATTGATTAATAATCGACAGAAAATTATCAGCAGTTTTGAAAAATGATTAATCTTTTAATAAGTCATTTATTAAGGAAAAGGGCAAACAATTCTCTGGTTCCAGATTCATAAATGTGAGAATCTGCTGCTTTTCTCTCTTTAACATCATTACATCATTACATCATTACATCATCATCATCATCATCATAAAATGAATATCGCTGGGTAAGGATGCATATATATCACTATTTTCTGACATTTCATAGACTAAGTGGCAAATCAATTGCTTGAAAGTATTATCATTATACAGCTCTGGCGAAAAAAAGCAGTAAGTTGCAAGATGTAATTGATAAATTTGATAAAAATTGTCAATATCCATTTAGCAAAAGATTGGAGAGAGTGTGGCATAGTCCGATGCACCTGTTCACGTATTTAAACACGTTAACAGTTTCTGCTGTTGCTTTATCAAGGCTCGTAAGTAAAAGGTGGGAATATTTCCCTTTCCTGACAAGCCTGATACGTAAGTGTTATGACCATTTTATATGATACAAAGAGGTACCTTCTTATAGAAGCCGCTGAGGATATAGTCCTGCTGTTGTTGCTGAGGCAATGAGTCCCCTCTGCACATCCCATAACTCACAGCTGCCACACACAACCTGGACAGCAACAACAAGACTGTGAGTCAAGGTGGCAGCTAGATGTTGGACACATGCTCAACAACAAGTCTATAATGAATCAGCTGAAGTTTGTAACCTCACCTGACACAGAAGACCATGTTAGCGTGTGTGCTGCAGACGAGCGTCGAGCTCAGAGCTTCTCCAACAGGTACTGGCTCAGGCAGAGTGGGCGGGACCAGCTGAACTAGAGGACCGTGGGACATGGAGTTGTGGAGGTGGACTACGAATGCTGCCAGGCCGAGTAAGTGGGCAGCGCTCAGTGAAGAGCCCTTATTGAGAGAAGAGGTTTTTAAAACTGACAACAGAATGTACTGATTTAAGTACAGAAGGGAATGAAGCAGTGTATTGTTTTTTATCATGCGTGAAGACAAACGGAGAATTAACTGAGGAGAGTTTCTGAATATAGATTTATGTACCTGGTTATGAAAGAGGTCCCAAAGTCTGTGTATAAGGCTGGAGAGGAGCGGTGTATTACCAAGCAGCACACTGACAAACCTGGAGGCCCACAGGCTCTGTCTGGACAGGCAAGATTATCTGGTGAGTGGTACACCACATGCTGAATCTGTTCACTTACAGACCTGTGCTCTGAAAACTACTACTCACTTGTTAGGAGGGTTAGCTCTTGAAGCATCTAACATGCACTGGCAGAAGTTTCTTAGGATCATGTTGACGACCTGAGGATACGAGGGAGCGATTCTTTTAAGAATACATATAATTACAGACATACATATAGCCCACGGACTACAGCAGAATTGGAAATCAAAACATGAAAACAAAGAAGACAATGAATTTCATCAGTGCATACTTTAACATGGAGCTCAGAGGATGGAGGACTGTTTATGTCAAGTTTGATAACTGACAGTCCAATCAGCTCATCGGAACAGGCAGGAAAGACGACACCGAGAGTGTGTGAGATCCTGGACAGCTGGGCTGACATCTCTGAGGATAAATGACCAATGTGACAAGTATGGAAATTAGGGATTCTGAGGTCAGGGATGTGACTGAACAGACAGTGGAAGAAACTGAACATCCATCACAGAAAAAAAAGCGAGTTGTAGAAATCATTGGAACTCAAGACGGCCATGATATACATGTTCTTTACAAGTGTAGGTAAACTTCTGACCATCAGAATAAATACACACAGACTGGTGTTGGTATATTTCTATTATCTGAATAATCATGAATCGGGATTAACTCTGAATAACCTCTGATGAGTGACCTGAAAAAGCTGTCTCTAACGTACAGACCTGCTGTATAATTATTTCCTGATTTATCTTGAATTGCAACCAGGGGGAGCCCACACATTTGGAGATAAAGTGCCACCATTTATGTATCCTTTAATTGTGCAGGAGGACCGCACAACTGATTATTTTTTCCTTATTTTTTTCACAAAAAAAGATATTCACTTAAAAAAGACGTGTCTCATTTGTTATGCAGTTTTCTTTCAACTCTTCATTTTTGCTCTTTATAAACTCATATCTCATTCGCTGTTGCCAGCCTCCATTCACATCTGAATTAACAGTTCAGGATTATCCGTACGTTAAAAGAAACATTATATGAGTGTGAGTATCATTAGTGTCTTATTGCATAGCATCAAATCATGAAGTCCTTTTCATGACCAAAGAATATCAAGCACGCGAGTGCATGCGTGTGTGTGTGTGTGTGTGTGTGTGTGTGTGTGTGTGTGTGTGTGTGTGTGTGTGTGTGTGTGTGTGTGTGTGTGTGTGTGTGTGTGTGATGTGCTGTATCTCCAAAATCTGCCTACCTCCATCATTTCCCTCAACAAGCAGCTGTTTGAACTCCTGCAGCTGAACCTTCAGGACCTCCAGAGGATCATCATTAGTGTCCAAACACACTGCACTACCTGAAAACACAACCAAGTGTAAATTAAAGCCATCTGTCTTTTAGTTACCGTTACTACTGTACAACATCACATCTATCTTTGAGGAGATTTCATGCTGTTCACATGCTGTCCCACTCTGGGGTATTATAGATGAGACATTCACTCACAAATATCGTCTTGTCTGTATAACAAAAACCTGCTAAACTACTATGCTGCCGATATATATCAGATGTCCTCAGTTTCAAAAATGTACATTATAATGATTTGGAGTAAAATAAATCATTGAGAAATGAGTGATACAAAGAATACCCACAGTCCTGCTGCCTCCGTTTCTGGCAGGACTCCACATAAGATGAATACTGTGCAGCAGGGATCTTATCTGCTCTGAATACAGACAAACAACTGTCAGAACAGTGAAAAAACACATGGTAATTACAAATAACCATTATTGGTCAAGTATAACATTAGCAGTCAGAGGGTTATTCTTATTAGGCTGATGTCTCAAAAGTTGGTATACAGAGAGATAACACTGAACTAGAAGCGCTATAATGCATATTTCACAAATTTCTGGTAAAAACTTACTTTTTCAGAACTTCTATGAAACTCATCCGACTATCAGGTTTCACAGGCAGCTGTGAGTGAAAGACAGGTGAACTTGATTTAATGTTATGATGCGAAGATTTAAATAAATCACAAAATAACTTACACATCGGAGAATCTGTCGATCAAACAAACAAGGTGCTCACCACTCTCGGTGTCAGCAGAGCAGGGAGAAATCGTGTCAGGAAATATGGCCTCCGGAAAATACTGTGTAGACAGAGGTGCCAATGACCTGTCACGTCTCTCGCTAATTTAATTTTGTACATGAACCCCAGATTTTTAAAAGGACCCTCATATACTCTGATGTAGCTGATCATCTGACTGATTACCTGGCCTCCATGACTGTGGCAGAGATTCTTCCTGTGCTTGCAAACAAAGACACTGCCTTCTCCACGTCCTGGACAGCCTGGCACTGGGGCTGCACATGCAAACATGATACTGTTATACTGTGTAGATATAAAAAAAACATATCTGAAGTTTTTTAGTACACACAATATTTCTGGAGCTGCACAGCAAAACAATATTGCAAAATTCTCCTAAACAACTGAAGGAGATGGGGACTTGATTTAAATTGTAAAAAAGCCCAGAGATCCCAAATTGATTTGAAAAGACGTTATGAATTTATTTTTTAAGCCAAATATTAATATTAAGTAGGTCCCACTTTTGCCGCTAAAACAGCTTTGACCCATCAAGGCATGGACTCCATAAGACCTCTGAAGGTATGCTGTGGTATCTGGCACATTAGCAGCAGATCCTTTAAGTCCTGTAAGTTGCGAGATGGGGCCTCAAAAGAATTTATCCACAATTTTACAGACGCTTCTTTCACAATGGGTCTATTGTTGTTTTCTCTTCTGTTACAACTGTTTGCGTGCATTCGTAATGTGAAACGTGACGTCAATGACGTACAACATAAAGCTTCAGATAAAAATCACAGACAGGTATTACTGGCTCAATAATTATTTTACCAGGTCCTTTTTTCATTTTGTTTTTATATTATCTTGTTATTAGCCTGTTTTCTGAGCCCAAATAATAAAACAGCCTTAAGGGTGTTCTATACTATCATGCTGGGGCCTCAGTGATTCAACAGGTGTCATTCACAAACAAACCACTGGGTGTCACTGTTACCTGCACTGATGCAACACCTGCACCAGAAACATCCTCGTATAAACCCATATCCTCCACTGACTCCTGCACACAAACAGACACACACACAAACGTATAAAACATCATAAAAACACATATGGGAGTACTGTCTAGTACAGACTCTATTGGATTGTAAGAAATGATCACAGGGACACTAACCATAATAAAATCATCATGTTGTGTTACTGTTGTGGTGTTAATATGAAACATTTTAAATAAAGTTATTATTTATTTTACCCATACTCTTACCTTGAGGTCAGCCAGTCTGGTCTTGGCCAGAGAGACGTACTCCATCAGGAGGCTGCGGTGTTTCACGGGTACATATGGAGGGTGCAGGATGTGAACCTACCAGGTAAAAATGACACAGTTAAAGGTCACAGCTGGTTTCCAGTGGTTTTTTACACTGTAACTGTATCTTTTTAGCTCCTGACTTGGTGCCAGTTTTGAGTCTAGCACAGAGTACAGACCAACAGTGGAAGAAGTACTCAGATCTTTTACTGAAATGAAAGTACCAATATCACTATCGAAACATTATCCATTACATGTAAAGGTCCATTGATACAAAATATTACTCAAGTAAAACTACAGAAGTATTAGCAACTAAATATCAAAGTAAGTACTGGTAACACAGTAAAATGTTGTCTGTGACTGGGTTCAGGTCCTTCCAAAGTGTCAAACCAAAAATCCGGTGGGTGGAGGAATTATGAATGGGAGTGGAAAGAGGAAAAAAGTCATAGTACACAAGTTTGAATTCATTCATTCATTATTTTTGTCTTGTCTGTGAAATGATGAATAATTTGACCTCTTTGAACCACGAGCATTTATTATTAATAGTTACATGAAACCATCTGAGAAGTTTTGAGGGATAGATAAGTAGACAATGTTTTCTAAGGGGTCATGAGCCAAAAAATTATGTATTCTGAAAAGTAAAGGTTACTATAGCTGTCAGATAAATGCAGTGCAGTAATAAAATGTTCCCCACTGAAATGTGATGCAGCATAAAATGGAAATAGTCAAGTAAAAGATTGTTCAAGTAGTTATGGTATGTTACACTGCATCCACCACATATCATATGTATTTTTCCATTTATCTCTCTTTTAACATGTCCTCTTCTGAAACCTGTTGTATCCAGTTGGCCTTTGGGCATAATCAAATGTCTATTGACATCAACATTAATGACATTTTACTAATGTCTGAGACATTAATGCCAGTGTCACCTTGAGGTACTGTGGGGGTTCAAAAGGCACAAGGTCAGAGAGGAACTTCAGCAGGAACACCAGAGATTTCTTACTAGCTGCATGGCAGCCACTGCCTCCACCGAAAGACATCTGAGAGGGCAGAAAAGAAGAATGCTACTTGTAAAAATTATCAACTTAAACGTGCAGAGAGAATAATTAAGCTCTATAGATCTATATCATCACATAAGGATTAAAACTCCACAATACTTTGGGTTAAATACCTTCCAAAATGTTACACATTTCAACATTAGATTCTAATAGATTTAAGACAAAAGTTGACTATCAGCTCTAAATGAAAATCATAAAACACTTTTAACCAAATATCCAATAAATGGTGCTTAATATTAGCAGCACCAATCCAAACATATCAATAAACTATGAGCTGGTGTTAAAAAGCCGACATAAAAACCTTGAACCAGTCGCTGTAGGACGGGAAGATGCTGGCTCCCTCTAGCGCTCCCTGTCGAGCCAATAGGAAGGCAGTTATCATGTTCTCTAGGTCATAGCCTTCAAATGCAGAGCTCAGCAGTCTGGACAGCAGCACTAAATAAGGAAGGGAAACACAACAGACATGACAAAGCTTATTGACACTGGAGTCAATACGACTACAAGTCCTTCTTACACTATGTATGTATCCCTTTGTGTAAATTCAAGTCTGATATATTAGTTGACTGGTGCAGGAAATCAAGCTTTAATTAAAAATACTAAATACAGTAATGCCATATATTAGGTCCATGTATTATGTGTTAGTTAATAGTTAATAAGGCTCTTATAAGTCCTGATGAGAAGTGTTAAAAATAGCAACACAAACACAGTTATTGTTAGAGTACAGAACATTTATAAGCACTTCACATTAAAATAAGCCATATGAGTGTCTTATAATTGTTTATAATAGCATTACACATTTAACTTTAGTTCAACTTTAAAGGGTATAATTTTGAGTTTGTAACTTTTAACAGACCTTTTATCTCTTTAATACTATTATTAACACTTATAGTCTCATCAACAATTAATAATGTTAATAAGAATCTTACAAAGACATTATTGCCTATAAACATATGCTTATTACAAGGACCTTACCCTAAGCATTACCCTAAATACCCGTTTATGAGAAACTGCTGACCTTTGTACATTCTAATGTAACTATCTGAAAAAACACAATTGAAATGTTTATTATTTTGCTGGATTTGAATGAAAACTGAATTATTTAGTGTTATAATATGAAAGTGGATGATGCATTTCATTATTTTTTTCTTACATCAAACAGGTCAAATGTATTCTTAGCACAGAATAATGGCACTTGGAAGGTTTAATCCCATGCATCAGTAAAAGCCAGTTTGCATTAGTTAGTTTACCTCTCAGGCTGGGCTGGGCACAGGGGTTGTAAACCAGCAGAGTAGAGAGGAAGCACAGGACGAGTTTCCAGTTAACCTCGTGGGTTTCCAATACCTGCTGCAGGTGACACAGCAGCTGCTCCACACTGAAGATCACCGCCAGCTTTTACACAAGCACAGCAACAAGACAGATGAGTTACAGCTGTTCGTCGCAGCTAAGAACATCTTCATTGATAAATCAATACTCTCAGCACTGTGTTGCTCTGGGCTGAAGGCTGCACACAAATACAGCAATGACACTATCTGTGTTCACAGCAGAGCAGTGAGGCTGGTGACTGCTGACATTATGTGCAGTTTGGACTGGGCTGTATATATATAATACATGGTTATTGTGATATGACAATATATCTTATCTTAGATTTTAGATATCATCATATCATAAGTCATAAGTGCTGTCTTTACCTGGCTTTATTTTTTAGTTGCTTTACAGTAAAGTGATGTTATTTTCTGAACATTGTTGCAATTTCTATATCGAGGTATTTGGTTAAAAACATTGTAATATTTGATATCTTTGCTCTGTCCTAGCATTTACAAACTTTGGAGGAGATTTCAAAATATCAAGATAGACACTGTGTATCATGATATAGACTTAAATTATTGCTGTATTATCGCCTAGCCCTATTATGTAAAGAAATAGCATAACATAAAGAAATCCACAGTCAGCCACTAACAGAGACACTAGCAGTCAGAAGTCCACAGACGGCTATGAAATCAAACAGCAAGAGAGTCAGACTAAGATCAGAGAATATTAATTTATCTTGGCGAACTTCATTATATGTGAAGGCTTATAAATGGGCTACATGAAACACTTACCTTACGGAAAAGGCAGGTGACCAATCGGCTGGCTTTTGCAAAGGTCCATTCGTTCTGCAGAGTGATGGCATCTGATACTGAGGACGTATGACTTCATGTTACACTTCAGCTTTGCAGAAATAATCTTTGTAACCATTATGAAAGCAGCATGTGCTCGACATCAGGATACTTATTTTAAAGTCTTCCCAAACCTGCATTTTCTTACAGCTTTGAAGATCTCACTGTGTTTTGTTTACAGCAAAATTTAAGTATAAGTGTTGTCAAGCGAAAACAGTATCAAGCTCATGATACCTGATATTTGATTCATGCTTTTATAACTAGCAGGTTGGACTAATGCAATGCCCTTTTCACTGGTCAACCAAAAAAGTTAATAGGAAAACTCCAGCTAGTTCAGAATTCTGCTGCCAGACTGCTGACAAAAACTAGAAAGATTGTACATTACTCCTGTTTTGGCTACCCAACACTGGCTCCCTGTTTCTTCTAGATTTAATTTTAAGATTCTTAATGACATGACATTAAACTGTCAACCAACAACAGCTATTAGTTACTCTAATGCTGGTATTTTACTGTTTCTAAATTGGCCTGTGGAACACGCTGCCCAGTAACATTAGCACTGTTGAACAGTTTTTAAAAAATCAGCTTAAGACCTAGGCAGCCATTCAGTCTAGTAAATGTTCCACGTTACGTTTTCTCTCTTTGAACTATTTTTATGCATCTGCCTTTTTATTTGTTCTTTTCAATTTTTATGAAAATATTTATCTTTTTGTACTGTTTTTCTATTGTTTGGTTTTTAAAGCCTTGAAAAAACTGAAAAGCAGTTTGAGCTGCATTTTATGTTTGAAAGGTGCCATATAAATGTTGTTGTTGTTAAAAAAATGTCAATAACTTGTCTTTACCTGTTAGTCGAGGCTTGTAAGTGAGAGTATATGTGAGGGAGTGTGTGAAGAAACACCGAAGGCCATCCTCTGATGCTGAACCTCCACACAATGAAGCATCAAACATCTGAATCCTGTATAAAACACAGGGCAGAGGAGTAAGACATGCTGTGGCAATAAATAAAATGCATAATGTAGAATATAACCATGTTTAAAGCCTTAATTAAAAACTTATTTATATAAACTCTGAGACTGAGAAGGGCTGTGCACAGTGTTATACTGTGAGTGGCTGCTTTCTTAGAATACCTCCATGTTTAAAATGAACAGCTTTCTGCTGCAGACAGAGTCAAGGGGCTGTGAGTCAATGTGTGAAGTATGCACACTGAGCAGAGAGAGCCAGTTACTGTTACTGTTCCACTTATTTAAGCAGTGTGATCACAGGTGCCAGGTGCTCTGCTTCAGCATTTCAGGACCAGACACGCGCGCCAGGAATGTTCACACTCCAGTGTCAGAGTTTACTCCGAACAAGGTAGAACAGAAAAATCATGCAGTCAGCTGCCGTCCTGCTGGATTAGAGTGTTTCAAAAAATGTGGTTAAGCTGCCAGACAACAAATCTGCACAGAAAATCTGGTGAGGTGCATCTTTAGAAGTTAATCAGCTACAGTAACAGATGAAGCTAAAGTGGACATGAGCTCAAAACTGGACAACTGAAGAGCAAAGAAACATTAGCTGGACCAGCAAAATCCTGTTTTCTGTTGTGACACGACAGAAGCTGCTCAGCATGAATATACAGGAGCTGCATCCTTATGGGTTTTAAGGCTTTTGCCCAAAATCAGTTGCAGGCTAGTAATTTTGATAAGAATGCTTTCAGGTGATAGTAATCACCTGGAAAAATCAGGAAATATTGCATGAACATTGTATTTGAGGTATCTGCTTTTATGCTGTCATCAGTAACACATACATCAACTGGATTAGAAGTGATACTATTAGTCTAATCATAACAAAAAAATCTGCAAAAAATCTATCTGCAACAATCCTGAAAAACAAGTATTCCCTTTAGTCATTCATTAGTGCTTCATTCTCAATTGGTAAGACTTTTCGCTTTTCTTTTGAAGATCTTTGGGTCTTTGGGGTTTCAACTGTTGGTCAGAAAATATAAACTCAAGTCATTTAAATTGTCACAGAGGAAAGCTCTAAATGGTCATGGATCAAACAAATTATCACAAGTTAAGTTACAACATCACAAGTTATTCATGTCATTATCATAGAATAACAAATGTTGTTTTCCCGAGATGCCACATTTTAAAGGATGTCTGCTATTGCTATTTCATACAAATAAATAATGTCCTTGTATATTGCTAATTGTCTGTGTATGTTCTCTGTCATGTCTTGTTTGTATTCAGATCTCGTTCTTTAGACAGAGACCTCAGACTCATATTTACTATCTGATTTCATTAAGGTGAACAAGACAAAATAAAAGACCCCGAACCATAGCTCAGCCCCTGCTCCGGCTGTCTTCAGCATTGGACTCTTTTCCACAGTGTCTAGAAGCCCTGGAGAAGACAGACAGAAAAACAATGAAATGTTAAAAAGCAAGGAAAAAAGGAAAGTACTAAAATGACACTTAGACATCTTCGCAGTTAAAGAAGTCGAAAAGAGCTTTCCAGGCCCAGAGGTGTGACTCAAAGTGCTTTTGTAAATATTTCATCAGCACAGGGCAGAGTAAGATTGACAGGGATAAGTAGACTCACAGAAGAGCATGTCGTCCAGCACCGAGCAGCACAGCAGGGAGATCCTCTTGTCTGCAGCTGCTGGCTCGTGGCTCCGCTCAAAACCATTTTCCACCAAGACTCCAACCACAGCTAAAAGACAGAAAATCTATTATAAGCATTACCCTTAGCAGCAGCATGTCTTTTGGTTGCTTTTCTTTTGTAGCTTAGGTGGTCTCAGTTAAAGGACCAAATCCTGGCAGTGAAAATCACTTGCTCTATACAGTGAGCAAGTGATTGGAATATAACATGTCTTGATGATGATAATGTACAATTCTAGCTCAAGTTTACACATTATCTATTCTTTAAAAATGTAATGAAAATGTTTAAGTAACCATGTGGTGTTGGGTTACAAATGTAATCTCTGTTGCCCTTTTGTGCAACAATGTGTAAGAGGAAAGGGCAACAAAGACAATATTTGTGTATAATATAATAATATGTTCAATGTTCAATGCTAGTCATGACATTTTGGGAAATGTACTTCTTGCCAAGATGCCAAGACAATCGATAGCAGCCTCATCTCTGTATATGTATGTTAGCTTTGCTTAATATGAAAGCTGAAAGTAGGGAGAAACAGCTAGTAGACACACATGAGATCGGTACTGATCATACAGAGTTACAAGGTTACAAAGCGTACTCTACAAAATGTTGAACTTCTCTTTTAATGCTGATACAGAGTTGGTGTTCTTCTGCAGACCCATTATGAAATCAGTCCCAGCACTCTCCAGTTTTTCCTCTATATACAAATTTCAGCTTCGCACCTCCGCTTAGAGTTGAGTAGAGTAGAGTAGAGTGCTTTGTTTCATCTTTATCCTTATATTATTTCTGAGCAATGGAAGCTTCATATCTACATCAATTAACACACCTGCAAATAAAGCATAGGAACAGAAAGGAGAGGACACCTCCTTATGACTTTTAAATGTAACGTTTTATCATTTAGCACTTTCACACACTTGTCAGTAAAGCTTAGAAACGGAGAGGACATCGTCTTATAGGTTTAGGACTATATTTAGGACTAAAGTTTTATTTTTTTCCTCGCTATACTTACACGTCATATCCAGGCTACCCTGAATATGTCAGCTAAATGATTATAACAACAAGCATTATTATTATTCTGAAAAAACAAAAACAAAAAAAAAAACAGATGAAATCATTAGATGAATGAACGAACACACATCTTCTATGAAGCACAACTACAACTAGCAAAAGTAGTCTGTGTGCTTACTTGACAACACTTTTAGTTGAACTTGTCTGGTCTCCTCTTCTCCTTCAGGAGGTGTCCAGCCACAGAGAGCCTTCAACTGAGACACCAACCACACTCTGACTCCTTCATCACTGAACGGAGAAAAAAAAACAAGAGGACAGAACTGAGCAAGGGGTTAAAGATAATTTTCTGCAGAGAAGTGTAGGTGTCGGTTATGCTTTTAACTTTTACTATCCTCAAACTCTGATTGACTTGATATCATGATATCTTACTCCGATATCTTTCTTTGTGAACTCGGTGTATAATTTGAAGATGGCTCTCACTACACCCACACAGGGGCGCTGCAACAGCAAAACTGACAGCAAAGTGTCTGTGGTTTGATGGGAGTTCAACCATTTCAAGCACTCAAGGTTCATTTATTTGTCATTCTACTATACAAGTTGCCAGACAAAATGCAAGTTCTCCTCCCTTTTTGCTACACAAGAAAAAATATTTTTATGAATTTATCTAGTTTTATTTCCCATCTCTGTCATAACCAGAAAGTCACACATTCAGGTAGAAAATCTCAATTGTTAACTTGCAGCTAAACCCACGTAAATTCAGATTTTTTTTCTTTTTAGAAGACAAATATTTACAGTTGTTGTCAAATGTTTACATACACTTGTAAAGAACATGTACTGTATAATCATGTAATATGTTTGGAGGAAAGAAGGTGAGGCCTTTAACTCCAAGAACACCAAACCTACTATCAAGCATGGTGCTGGTAGTATTATGCTGCCAGTGGATCTGCTGCTCTAAAGACAGTAAATGTAATAATGAAGAAGGAGGATTATCTCCAAATACTTCAGGAAAACCTCAAATCATCAGCAGAAGATTGGGTCTTGGGTGCAGTTGGCTGTTCCAACAGGACAATGATCCCAAACACACATCAAAAGTGGTGAAGGAATGGATCAATCAGGCTGGAATTTAAGTTTTGGAATGGTCTTCCCATGTCCTGACTTGAACCCCATCGAGAACATGTGGACAGTGCTGACGAAACAAGTCTGTGCCAGGAAGCTAACATCTTTAGTTGAACTTCACCAATTCTGTTAAGTAGAGTGGTTAAAAATTCAGCCAGAGGCCTGTCAGAAGCTTGTGGATGGTTATCAAAAGCACCTAATTCATGATTCACATTTTCACAAGACCTATAATAAATTCATTATTGAATCAAACTGCATGAATGTTTTTAGTGACAAAGTAGCTTGTGTTCCACTCATTCCATCGCAGAAAAATGAGAGCTGAAGAAATCATTGGAACTCAAGACTGCCATGATATACATGATCTTAACAAGTGCATGTAAACATTTCACCACGACTGTAAATGCTATTCATTTAGTTGTGCTTGAAGTGCTCAAAAGCAGCTAAGCAGCTTTCTCAATTATGTATTCAGCTTCTCATAAGATTCAAATCCTTGTGTTTGTAGAGCTAAAGATACTGGTTCCATAATTGTTTTATAAACTCAACTCTCTGACTTGTTATCTTATGCAGCCAACAGCTGCATGTTATTAATCCATGTGTGCTCTCAATGAGCTCCACAGAATATGACTGATTCTGGTGCCTTACAAGGGGTCATAAACAGAATTCGCCTGAAAAAAACAAAAAAAAACAACAACAAATTTTTTTTCTTACCTCTCTAAAATGTACTTCAGAGTGAGGATGTTGGAAAGGTGAAGATGATAAACCACCTCCAGTTTGGGTGGCCTCTGTAAAAACACCACACAGAATATTCAATTTACTACATCCATTACATCATCTAAAAAAAGTTTTTCCTATTGTGGCAGTTTAAACCAACTGAAAATGGATAAATAAATATTCTTTGATGCATCAAGATTTTCTTCAGTTTTTACTTTGACTCTGTAAATAACTTTGACTGGAAATCCTAAATAAATGCGATTTGAAGTATTAATTTAATGGACTTAGAAATGGTGCTAAATAGGAATGGGACAATAATATTTTATCATGAAACACTCAGGATAAGGTGATCGTGGTGAATTACCATTGGATCAGATTCGACTGGATGTGTCAATAGTGCGGCTGTGGCTCAGGGGTAGAGCCAGCATCTTTTTATCGGAAGGTTGCTGGTTCGATTCCCCTGGTCTGCATGTTGAAGTGTCCTTGAGCAAGATACTGGACCAAACTGCTCCGGATGTGCTGGTTGGCACCTTGCATGGCAGCCACCGACATCAGTGCATGAATGTATGTATGAATTACTGTAAGTTGCTTTGGACAAAAGCATCTGCCCTAAAATGTAAAATGATTCCAAACTAAAGAACAACAGGGAAGTGAGGTGTCCACTTCCAGACCCTGTTGGAGGAAGGTGTCGGCCCCACAGCTCCAATTTACACGCCCATCTCTGTGACCACCATCCTGTTCTGTTTGCAGAACTGTTGATTGTTTTTCACTAAAAAAGGTTGCTAAAAAAAAAAAAAGTGTCCCATCTGTGATGCAATAAAAAATGATTCCAGGATGCTTTAGTGCCATTTTAGGAGTTTAAAGCATATTTAGATGATTACTGAGATAATATTCAGTGAATCACAATTATTTGGCCCACGATCATCCTATGCCTAGTGTAAGGCATCAGGAGGTAAGTGGGTGGCTGGGGCTCAGGGGTACAGCCAGCGTCTTGTTAGTCAAAGGTCACTGGTTCGATTCCCCTGGTATCAAGATACTGAACTGCTTCTGATGTGCTGGTCAACACCTTGCATGGCAGCCATTGTATGTATGTATGAATTACTGTAAGTCGCTTTGGACAAAAGCGTCTGTTAAATTAACTAAATGTAAATGTGTAAAACTTCATGAGAGGCTAATACCTTTGTTAGGCCTCATACAGAGTGGATGAAATCAACTCTAACAAACACACACCTGATCTTTTCTGTACTCCTGCCAGAGCAGTTTCGGGCAGAAGGCTCCCTGTGATAGCAGTTGCTTGCTGGACTCGAGCAGGACACACAGTTGGACCTAGAGTAAACAGGATGGGGGGATTTCATGTTATCTGTACTCTGAAACAGAATTTTGCAGTAATGAAAGACAAATTCAGGATGGAATTTCTGTGGCTGAACAATATTAAACCACAGAAGTAACAATCCATCCACAGGTGTCATACAGCAACCCTTTTCAACATGCAGAACAGTCAAATTGTGGTGCTAGGGAAGTTTACCAGAAAACACTAAGTCATTGTGCATATGACACAACCACAATGACACACAAACCCAAAAGGCACACATGCATCATACTGTGGAGAAAATACTAAAAGTGTAGCTGAGCTTCTAAACATCCATTTGACTCATTCTATGAAAGAAGAGTGCATGACATTGATCATCTATCATCATATTTCAGCATAAAATGCACATCATATAGTGCATATGATATGCAGTTTGTAATTAGGTCATCTGCTTTTGAGATCAAGCTCTCTTCTGTAAGAGACTTCTGTACAGCAGAACAACAACAGAAAAAAGACGGAGAACAAACAAATGCAGCCATAAAAAAAAGCACATGGACAGAAATAACCACAGAAATATCCAAATCTGGGTCCAAAATTACAAGTTTAGAATCACCCATGTATTTAAAACATAGTGATGGAAGGCAGTCTTCTCAAATCCAGCATTTGCCTGTGTAGTATCACAAGTTAGTCAGCCCTGAGATATGTGGCGCGTTCCAGATCCATACTACTCCCTAATTATTTAAATTATGTACTACACATTAACCATCTGGGTGAAGTGTTTTAGCAGCTGGTATAAAAAAAATACTTTTTACCATCACTTAGTGCACAAGAAGTCATCTTTAGGTGATGAACCCAGGGACAGCATCACATGTTGTACAGAGACTACTTTTGTCTAAATAACACTTGTAGCACGATGTTGATGAGGTAACTAACAGTTTAGATGGTCCTTTAAGTTCGACAAATTCTCCACAGTTAACCAGTGGTTTACTAATGTCTGGGGGTTTGTTTTTTATATTTGCATGAGGGTTCAGCTACAAAACAATAATGCGTCAAATCCTACAGTCGGACACTTACTTGCTGAGAGTAGGTGAGCAGCTCTCTCCTCCTGTCCTCTTCTTCCTTTTCATCCGCAGTTCCAGTGATCTCTATCAGTCTCTCCAGTACCATCTTCACTGCCAGCCCTGCCACAGGGACACCCAGCTGCAAGGCCTGACGCCTCAGCTCACACACTGTCCACGGACAACACAACACATCCTGCAGTTCATAGCATTTACTTTGCAAGCAAACATCTGAAAATGTATAGTTGTTCATGTCTCAGCTGACTCGAATTTCAGATGTTGGACAGTCCAAACACACAACAAACAAAGAATACTTTTCTTTCTACATAGTTTTACAGCTGTTGTGTACAGCAGCAGGTATCTCTGAGCCAGAGTGTCAAATGAGGCGCCATTTCAACTTTTGCCACATTAGAAAAATTCAGGACAGAGGCCATTTCTGAGATTTGGTACTCACCCAGCAGTGAACCTGCAATGGCACATGAGATTCCTTTTGACTCTTTCTGCTCTCCAGTCTGAGAGCGAAAAATGTTGCACAGATCTGGATCCTACAAAAAGTGTAAAAACAGTAATAGAATATCAGAGAGCGGACACTAACTATTTCATTTGAAGAGTTCACTTTACTATCAGTTCCCTCTTCTAAACGGGTTCCCAACCAACGTAGTACTAGCCTACTCCTGATGAAATTTAATGGTGGAGCAGCTTTTCTAAATCTTCTTGAAAACCATTCTGCATTCTGTGTGTCATACATGTATAATTCACCTCACATACTTTTTTACAATAAAGTATCTTTTTGGCCAGTTTTATGCTCTGAAGCAACCTTCCTTTGAGCCACGCAATGCAGAACAGTTTCCAACAAAGCCAATCAAGTGGTACGAAGCTTAAATGCAGTATAATGGCAAGTTATTACATAATCAAATCAAATCAATTTTATTTATATAGCCCAAAATCATAATCCCATTGCCTCAATGAGCTTTACAATCTGTACAGTGAACAACATCCTCTGTCCTTAGACCCTCGAGTCGAGTGAGGAAAAACATCCCTTTTAACAGGGTGGAAAAAAAAGAAGATGGATGAAACCTCAGGAAGAGCCACAGAGGAGGTATCCCTCTCCTAGGACGGACAGACATGCAATATATGTCGCATGTACAGAACAGAACAACAAAATCACAGTTTACAAGTTGCACTGACAGAATATCTGATCCAAATTTTATAATATATGTAAAGTGTGAGGATCCAGGAGATGACTGAGCAGGTCTAGGCATCCCCAAGTGGTGCCTGAGCCACAGGACCTCCTCTCCACCATGGTGACAGAGGAGAGCAATGGCAGTCATCTGACAGTCATGACAATGTCAGTTGTTAAACACCTCTTTCTCAGTACACAAATTAGTAGCATATGTCATTATTATGATAGTTGTATCCATTGCTGAGGAGCCCAGTCGGTTTCTGCCATTATCCTGAAGTCTTTTCACTCACCCCGACCTCCCTGAGCAGACTGCAGAGGTTCTGCTGCTGCCCCAGCAGCTGGATCGTTGCCTCCTGCAGCCGCTGACCATCTTCCTGCTTCGGCCTCTTCAGCACACGACCAGCTGGCCATACAACAGCAGGAAAAACAAAATGCATAGAGTTTTTCAAATGTGATTTTTGCATGGGCACCGTTTAAATAAAAGGTGGCCTAAGTAAGTTGACCTACTTTTAAGACATAACGTATTTATTTACAGATGCCTTTAGCAGGTTATTTCATTGTAAATGACTGTGAATTGGGATGGCTCTATTGAGGGTCAGGCCAAACTTTACTTAAAAAGCTGTTATTTTATAATATCAGTGCCAGAGGCCGAAGCATGATAATACAACGTCAATATCATTCAGTAACGTTAACGTCACAGACGTCAATTAGTATATATCGAGACAATACAATGACATGAACGGGGAGAATATACTGGGTTTATTTCAGACTGTATTCCAGTAACGCAATGTTTAATACACCTAATATAAACGTTAGCTCGGTCCAACTGTCAACTCACCGAGGAGGTTCGACACAGTCCTCTTCTGGGAGACCGAGTCACACGATGCACTGAGTGACATCCCACTTTGTTTTACCTCGCTTCGAGAGACAGTCGACGTTTTAACAAATATGTCTTTTAAAATTAAAACATGAACAGAGCTTTTGGAAATGATTCACGCTACATGACAGCATTACTCCCCTGGTTCGGTTCATCGAGCTGCTGCGGGACTGTTTGGTTCACTCTCTCCTCCATGTTTCCCCTCGCGCTCTTCTCTTTCATTGGTCTACGTTAGAGCCAATCAGGATAGACTATACACAGTTTTACGTCACATGATCAGCACCGAAATAAAATACATAAAATATATTTTTATTTTTCATCATACTATTTTAAAACATCTTTTAATGTATGTATTATTGTATTGTATACAACATTATATTATACTATTTTAAATAAATAATAATTACATTTAGTTTTGTTTTTTTTAATAATTCGTGGCACGTCGATTGCAGCCAGAGCATGACGTCACGTGAAAACTATAAGTTCTGCTGTGGGACAAATAGGAAATACAGTTATAGTTTTAAAGGCCCCCTCTATTTGTTATGTTTTTGGTTTTTTGCAGATTTAAAAGATCAAGTTCAGATGGCCAGTGTCTTCCTCTGCCCGACTGTATTGAATTAAAACAAATCAAACGCATGCATTTATGTATTTGTGGAACAAACTAAATTAGTCAGGGCTTAGCCTACACAACAGATCAATCTCCCCAGACAGGACAGGGGACAAACAGATCAATAGGCCTACACGATACAGAAGGCATGTCATTGCTCTTTCCTCTTTTTTTCAGCTGACAGGCCTGGTGCCATTAGTTGTGTACCATTACCACTGACCCCCTGGAGCAGTCAATTAGACATACTGCATGCTGTCACCACCATCAGTCAGACAGTCTGCTACTACAGAAATAATCACAACACTACATACAGTAAATACATGAATTCTTTTCTGAAAAGTAGTAGACTATTCCTCTGTGGCTATGTTATAAAAGGTGAGCTCCAGGTGAATTTGCTGAACAACATTTTGTGTTCTTTTTGAAAATAATGAGAGAGGCAGAGCGGGTTTTGAAACTCAATCTGAGCTTTTGTTGTGTAGCCTACTTCCCTCCCTTTGAAACACACCCAAAGAGAATAGGAGCATTAGTTCATAGCACTTGTTATGTCATAACAACATCTGCAGTGCATATCATTTTCATTGTC
The DNA here is from genome assembly GCF_965226575.1 of Pagrus pagrus. Classification (NCBI taxonomy): domain Eukaryota; kingdom Metazoa; phylum Chordata; class Actinopteri; order Spariformes; family Sparidae; genus Pagrus; species Pagrus pagrus. The sequence goes on from NC_140194.1 coordinate 27,509,508, forward strand.
CTGTCTTACCTTTTACACAATTCTATTTATCTTTCAGTGTAAATGTGAACAGGGCACTGCTGTAAAAGTGCGTGTGTGCTCAGCTCTATCTGTATTTATTTAGGTTGAATAAATACAGCTGTTGAAGAAATATAAATCCACTAAGGGATTATCTGGATACAGCGAAAATCAGTGACGTGTGAATAGAATGGCAGTTTTACAACTGTGGTCTTATTATGATGTTGTTTTCCCATGAACACAATGGAGCCTTTAGACACATAGGCCTTTAAAAATATAAGATCAGTTTAATTTCTTAAGCCATCTGACTTTCAAAATTTCTAGTTTAATCCACAATGTGAATGAAATCATGACAGAAAATTTGGCTTTTTCTGATAGATCCTAAACGTATTTTAGTTTCACATTATATACTAATGGTCATGGCGAAAGAAGTATTTACATTGTTAAGGAAGGTAATAATACTGCATTAGTCCACATTGCAATTAATAGTCCTTCATTTCAAAAAAGTACTAAGTACAGAGACGTTATGAGCAAAATGTACTTCAAGTATCAACAGTAAAAGTACTCATTATCCAGAAGGGATGGTTAAAACAGCTATAATCTGTATTTAATGTTAACAATGAATCTCATGACTACTTGTTAGCCAACTCTGCAGCTCCCCTTATCTCTATTGAGCTTCACAGCAATCCCATCTACTTCCGTCCTTTAGGAGAATGCATTAAGGCATTTAAAATGATGTTACTACTGTATGTTGTCATTACAGTTATGTAAGGACAGGTGTGTAATGTAAGCTTATCCCTTTTCATAACAGAGATGCGACCTGGTTTTGAAGGCCTAAAGGACTGTGGACTGTGGACTGAAGCTGCAGCAGTGTGAGTTCAGTTGATTGTTTTCTCAAAACTGAAGTTATCAGCAAGGTTGTGATGTGTAAGATTAAGAACGCTGAGAAATAACATTTTAATAAGATCCACTGAGCCTTGAACAAATACGATTGTGACATACTGAGAGCCACACCTTTCCAAACCACAAGGAGCGACTATGACTGTACAGCAGCGTGCTCCATCCTGCCTTTGTTGTGCTCGAGTGAAGATCATTCCTCACAGTGTATAGTGTCTCCTCTCCCCTACACCACCCTTGTGTTTTCTGGATTTTCCAGCTTTACTGCAGCAGGCAGCAGGAAAACCGTCTCATGGGAGCTGGTGAAAGGAACTCATGAAAACTTAATGCAATGTGTCCTCATGAATTTTTAAGAGCCCTCTCTTCCTATTGTGCCACTAATGTGCAGGGTAGTAATATAAACAGGAGTGCTGATGTACCGAGCTGAGTGCAGACCTACCAGCAAGGCAGAGCGTCATCACCTGTCAGCCTCATGAAGAACAGCACACAGTGACACCTGAGGACACACACTCACTCACACACACACGTTCAGTTACAGTGGCAGCTCTTGTCTGAATCAGAAGTGAGCCATTGTCACTGGAGGGAAATGTTTTGATTAAGGGCTGACTGCATCTGGACCTCAGCAGGATTTCCTGTGTGTGTGTAATGAAGTTTGAGAAGGAGGCAGAGGGAGCGCATGATGTCAGCATGATGTCACTTTGATTGCACAGTTCCAATAGCAGGTTAGCTCACACACGAAGCATACTAAATATGAGTACTTCCAAATTCAAACATAATAAGCCCATGAATGTCAACTAAAACAGAGCCTAGAACAAACACAATATAGCCTCTGAAGGCCAGAATCTTCTCCTGACAGTACAGTGATGACTAAAGGCCCTATACTGGTCATTTTGTACTGTGGGACCATAAACGTTTCATATTTCTTTGAGGAACTGCAGTTGAAATGTACATTTTTACATTGGTGAAATGTAACTAAGAACATTTAGGTTCAAGTGCTGTACAAACAAAACAAGGTAATCATGTCGTATGAAGTGGATGTGCATTGGAACCTCCTTCATTTTACATTTCTCTTAATTGTAATATTTTCTTATTTATCCATTATTTATTTTGTGCTTTCATAAAGTCACATTTGAGCTTCCGTATATTGTTACAAATATTTTTTAAATGACAATAATGTCAAGTATGAAAACGATAAAACATTTTAAAATATTCTTTTAGAAACTGATTTCATCCTTATGTTTCTATGTTATGTTTCTGATTCTAATATGTATTTAGTTACACTTACACTCATGTAGGTCAGGGAACAGCTATGTTCGTGACACATGCCTCTCGTGACAAAAATCTATAAAAAGATAACATGTTGTAAAAATGAGCAGGAGGGAAGTGGTCATTGCCCAGAGAGATAATGTTGTTCTTCTTACAGTCATCATTCCCTTGGGAGAAAGACAGAGAACTTGACTTACTCTCCTGTGGTAGGAGGCCACAGGAGTTGAAACACACCAGCACTGACTGAGATACTCAGCAGCTTCAGCTGCAGCCTGGAGGCTTTACAGCTGTGCATTCCTGAGAGATCAGACCAATCTGCTGGGCCAAAACAGCAGGTCTCAACTCTCTTGTTTTCTACCCAAAAACTTCCACAGAAAACATGTTAATGGAAGGACATAAAAGTCTGCTGCTCTTGGCACGTGCTGTAAACAGGAAATGCAGTCTGTACATAAAAATGCCTGAGTACAAAACCTTTCCCTTCATTCACTGGATCTGGGAGCTGATTCTAAGGCAGGAAAAGGAAGGTTATTGTGTTCATTGTGAAGAGTGAGTGCATATTCTGAATTTTGAAACGTCTTATTGGTTCACCTCAATAGTTAAAGAACACAGTCATTCAGTTGGTACCATGAAACAGTGTGCTGTTCAACAAACATAAGCTGATAAAAACTGAACCCTGTCCTCTGGTTCAATACTGAACTGGAGGCATGTCACAGATTTACTGCCCATACTGACCTTTAGCGCGGTTCCCTTGTCATGGACTTTTCCCAATGGTATTTCACAGACTGGTCTTCTTTTAATCTAACCGCTTTGATTCCTCTTTTCAGTTCTTCCTCTTCCTGTTGAGCAGTGTGTATGCATATTTACTCTCTTACCGTTACTGGTATATAGCACACCCACTTGGTTTCATTTTCACAGGTTTTCAGATATCTAAGTGCCACTGACTTTCTGTGTGAATGTTGTTTCAGTGGCTTTTTCTCCCTGAGCAGACTACAGAAAGAGAGACAGAAACAATAACCTCCTGCTATGTCTGGCATTAACATGTGTTGTTTGATTAAATATGAGAATAAAACTGGTATTAAAGCTTTAAGAAATGATAAGCCAAAATATTCCACCTGAGAATTTCAATGTATACTGTGGAGCTGTTCTTTCAATATGCAAAACACTGAAGAACTGTTATTTCTACCATCTGTGTGCAAAGTGAAACTAAACGAACAGTCACTAAGTGCAAACAGCCACAGCTCTACCAATAACACTGACCTGTGAGACAGGTTTCCTGGCAAATATACTCATGACAAACTTCTCTGTTTGCTTTAACAATGTATTTTATTTACTTTTTCCTCATTTCTCTCCTCTTATGTTCAAGTACATGGATTCGCAGATCCAGGGAACACAATCAGTAGCAAATACTTTCAAAACATCATCATCATCATGTTCCTGTTTGATTCACAAATGATTCCACTTAACCCCCCGAATACTCCCCCCAGGCTAAGACACATGGACCTTTTGTAAACATGATGCAAATCAATCTTTGCTTTTTGATTACAAAAAGTAATCTGGTACAAAAATATCTTTTCTTTTATAGGTATTTCTCTTCTTATGAATATTTACATCAATAGGTACCTCACAGTATAATCTGATTTTAAAAAGTACATACTGTAAAATCAACACAAAAAGGTCTCAGAGGGGTAAAAGGCCTTTGGTTTTCATGAAAAATACGAAAACAATGACAAAACACAAAAAGTTCATTCACTGTCCTGTGTATCACAACAGTAAATAATTAATTGGTGATTGTTGGGTGTCTTGTAGCCAAGACTGTAGGACACCAAATTTCCACAGGTTTGAAAGGGTTCATTATCCAAAAAGTTTAGAACAAAAAACTGCAGCTACAATCAGGCGTCACTCCTGGGGATGGCAGACCCACACAACCTCCGCTGGGCAAAATATCCCAGAACGATAAGCAGCATCTCTGAGGTGCTGCTGAGGGCCACAATGAAGGGTGCCTGGGATGCGAAGTCAGCCTCTGCCCGGCGGAAGGACAGCTGCATGACAGCGAGTGCCAGGAGGCTGTTCTGGACACCCACCTCAATGCTGACGGTCTTCATCTGTGGTGGGGCCAGGCCTGCCACCTTGGCCAGGATGGCCCCAACCACCAGCCCCAGCAAAGGCACTGTCACCCCAACAGCCACAATCTGAGGCCCGACGTTGGCCAGGATGGACGCGCCCATTTGGTAGGCCATAAAGATGCCACCAACGATGAGCACCAAGCTGAATGGTCTTATAAGAGCCAGCAGGACACGTGTGAGGGCGGGCAGACGCAGCTTAATCAGCATGCCCAGTGAGATGGGGATGGCAATGAAGAGGAGGGTACCCAAGATCTTCACAAACGGTACATGTAGGGCAGCATGCACACCCAGCAGACGACCATACAGAGCGGATGACAAAGGCATGGCTGCCGCCGCCACCACCGTGGAGACCAGGGTCATGGAGATAGCCAAGGTAACGTCGCCTCCAAGCAGCAGGCTGTACAGATAACCACCGCCACCTCCTGGGGCGGAGCAGGTGATGACCAGGCCCAGGGAGAGTGCTTTGTGCAGTGAGGCCAGCCGGGACACACAGTAGGCATACAACGGCATCACCAGGAACTGACCCAGCACCCCTAACAGCAGAGGCACTGGGCTCCTCAGCAGACCCCGCAGCACCTCCACCTCCACCTTGCACCCGAAGGCACACTTGTTGATAAAGATGAGGGGCAGCAAGGCAAACAGTACAGGGTTCTCAGAGAAATGGGACAGGCCACCCGACTGGATGAGCCGGGTGGCCGGGTCATCACTACCGGGAGCCACTCTGATGGAGTAATCCGTCCTCTCCTCAATCAGAACCGGGACCGAGTCCTGGTCCAGGTCCAGCAGCTGGATCTCCAGCTGAGCCCTGCCTGGGAATCCGGAGCGGATGCTGATGATGTAGCTCTTTGCTGGTCCTGCGTGGCCGCTATCCGTTACATTAAGGATGGAGAGCACCTCCGGGTCCAGGGAGCGGACTGTAACCGTCTGCTTCCAGCTCTGGCGGCCCTTCCTGCTGGTCGTGGCGCTCCGGTACTGGCTGGAGATTACAATCACGCCGTTGGTGTTTTCAGGAAACTCAAATTCCTGCGATGAGCCGTCTCCGATTCTGATATATCTGCTGCTGCTGTCGGCCGTCAGGTTGGTGTCGTTACTGCTGTCGACAGTGAGGTTTCCGGTGGCCCACGCCCGGTCCGCTCCGCGGGTAATAAGGAAGAGACAACAGAATGTAAATAGCGTCCTCATCTTAGTGACGGACAGGGGGCGGAGGGGCGCCACAGAGACACGCTTCTCCCCTACCAGCGGCCTCTCCAGCCAGTTACACCGCCGGCCTGTTACTCCAGGACGGTAAACTTCTCATTCTAGCCTCCGGTAGAAAACGTCAGTGTCGGCAGCAGACTCCACATCTCGTCTGGTTCCCATTTTCTCGCTGCCTTTATACCGGAACCTAAACATCACCCCGCCCTGTCCTGTCCGAGCCCAGCTCTACAGCAGCAGCCTCCGGCACACAGGAAACACTCACACAGGTCTCTCACCGCCTCTCTTTCGTCTACTCGCTGCTAAGATGTCCGTGTCGGGAAACCAGAGCTTCTCCTCGCCTTCCGTTATTTTTATCTCCTCGGTGGATGAGAACTGAGAGCATCGTAGCTCGGCTCCCGTTTGCTTGCTTGTCAAAGCTTATTCGGTAAAAGTAGCGTCAGTAAAAGTCGAACTTCCGGTCCTGAAACGCCACAGTAAAACCTCTTTATTGAATTTTAGGAACATTGATGGTACTTACGGATGTATTGACATCTTGGTAAATCAGGCAAGTTCATAGAGAACCCCAGACTGTTAATTTCATTACATGCACGTTTCACTGGGAAGTTGTAATTCAAAGTATTTCATTATTTCATTTATTTATTTTATTTCTACATTTGAAATAACTAAATTCGCGTGTTTAACCAAGACTATCACATAGCAGATCTGGGGCCAGCTAGCATTATAGTATATTAACAATGTATGCATTGCACAGGTGGAGGAGCAGGCCTCCTATCAACTCAATACAGCCACAGTGCTAATGCACATATATGCGTGTAACATTACCTCGACGTCACATACTGGGGTCATTAATAATATTACAATTATTTAATAATGTTTCCCAAAATTCTTATGTGCAGCCATTTACTGACTAATGACGAGTCGTATGCGTTTATTTTAAAAGAAAAAATCCACCCACTTCCTGTCTCACTCTGGTCAACTGTGACCACCTTGACGTAAGCCTTTATTTATCCAATCGGAGCGGCCCAAAGCGTCAACTCTCCCCGTGCCACAGCCAATGAGCAGGGGCGGTCACATGGGAGAGGGAAGACCGTGATTTCTGTCCACTGGGGGATGGGGTGGGGGGGCAGCCAGGGATTACCCATCACAGATAGGCACAGGGTGACATGGATTTAATTTCCTGCCCAAACTAAAATGGTGGAATTGCAAGAAAATGAAGATAATAAAGTGATAACTGAGAAGAAAATAACGTGTTGCAATTTACATGGATGTTTGGTGCTCATGATACTGCTCCCAGCTCATGTCTTTTACAGACATGTAAATTGTATTGCCTTTTTCTATTGCCCACTCTCAGTGTCAGTTTCTGTTTCCTGATCTTTTATCCCTGTAGTATCTTGTGAGACTGATCCATTTGACTAATGGAGGTAGATCCACACAGTCGCACTCCTTGAGCAGTTTCCGGTTTCAACCCTGCTGCCAAGTACACTATTGCTTATTTGTCATACACAAACACCAGACACAACCAGGAAACCAGACACTGCTACTCATCGCAGCAACGTGGCATTAAATGGGAGCTCCATTATGTCAGCATAACCCTGTGAGCATCCCTTTTTATAGCAACTGGCTCCTGCTGGGACACACTCACATATTTAAAAGTAATTTTAAATTCATAAACTCTGGTTTTCTTCCAGCGAGGTCACGTATTTTCCAGTAAGTGCACCAGAGGTATATCCTGGACATTAACTAACACAGCTCACTGTGTTCAAGTCAGTACTGGGACAGCCTGTTCATCACCATTGTGTTTTCATGAGTTGTGCGTCCTCTTTCTGTCACCATGGCTAAGTCAAGGCTTCCAGACAAAGAAAAGGCGGGGGAGTCCATGGTGGAAACACTCAGTGCACGCCAAGACAACCTGCTGGGGTGATCGCTCGGGCCTCTTCTTTGACATTTCATGGAGCGACAGCCAGTTGTTATGGAGCTGCGAGGCACGCACAATTCCTGCCTGGCATTTGTGCTGCTCCCCTCCCTGGGCTGTCTAATTATTTACCCATGGTATGATAATTTACCTCATGACTTATTTCACAAACAGAGAAGGAGGGAGGCAGCAGGAGAGAAAGACTGAAAAGGGATGCAATTGTCCATCTCGACACTTTCCCCAGTAATGGCTTCAGTGAGAAAGAAATATTTGGTGTTTGTGCTGTTGCTTCAACTGTTTACCCAGAGAACACAGTAGCCTGTATTTGCCTTTGTTTGTGAACACTGATTCTATGTGAATATTCATGAACCAACTGAGAGCAGCGGTTATCATCAGCCTTGTGGTGTGTTTCTGATGAGAGCATAAGCAGATGACTAATCCAAGAGCATTGTCCTGAAATACCAGTTTAGCACCAGTCCACATAAGGTTATCCTCTGCTAGACAGCTTGGCAACAATACATCACGAACAGGGCCATGGTCAGGATTTTATAAATAGAGTACAGGAGTCTCCCAGTGGAAACTCTCCTGCTTAAAGGTGTGTTCAGACTGAACAAAACTAATTTTAGGGGTGGTGCGAGTAAATAAGAAGCAGGTGCAAAGACGTGATTGGATATTAATAGACATGAATTTGCTCTGGGCAAAATGAAAATGTTTTAATATGAACCAAAAAAAAAGCTCTTATTGGGTCCACCGTATGAACATAGAGAGTGTTAGATCCCAAGTATACCCCTGTTCAGGAGGTACTGGACCAGCTCTCCATTATAAGGAGTTAGGTCCCTAAACCTACAAGGTGTTTCTTTAAAATGGGATTTTAATAGGGACTGCTTAAACTGGTAGCAAGGAAACTCGCCTCGCTTCTCACTGCCTACGTCTGAACGTCTACCCTGCTTCTGCTGGTTTGGCACCTGACTTGAATAGCCCCTGTGTCAGATACGGCCACCAGCCACACCCGTTAACAACAGCTCTCCTCTAAATGATCTATGCACTCGGTAGGGTGCTAGTTTTAGCAAGTTTTAGCAAAGGCAAAGCATACAGCTCAAACTTATCTTATCATTATCAAGAATACCTATTGATAAATATAACAATTCAGTATATAATAAAGATTAATCTAAAGGAGCTGAGGCTGGTTAAAATACTAAGATGTAGTAGAGATTGAGAGGGTCAGGCTGTGGATCTAGTATGCCCTTCCCTTCCAGCTGAAAGTCCAAGTCCTACCCACTCTCATGCTGATATAAAGTCAGGTTGAGTTTCAGAGTCCACAAAACATTTCTGGAGCTTCACAGCAAAACAGCATGGCAGCATTCTCCTAAACAACTGAAGTAGATGGGGACTTGTTTTAAAACGTAAAAAACACAATCAGGTGCTTGAGCTTGACACGCATCAAGGGTGTAAATAGCAACTTTTCAAATGTATTTGGAAACAATTTGGGCCTCTGGAGACTTTGGGACTTTTTTTCAATCAAATCTACTTCAGTTATTTAGGAGAATGCTACAACACAGTCTTGTTGTAAAGCTCCAGAAATGTTTTGTGTAATACAGAACTTCACCTGACTTTCTTTCGGCATGGAGGTGAGTAGGTAATGATGGAACTTTCATTTTTGGGTGAGCTGTTCCTTTAATATTGTTCCAAGCTTTTCATTTGATGTATTATTTACATGCTGTTTTTAAAAAAAAAAAAAGTTTTTCTGTCTTGTCAATCATCTCACCAAAATAACTAACAGCTCTGTGGTGTTGGCAACACATTAATCCAATTTCACTAAATGACTTAATACAAAGGAAAACAGGAAAATGGCTCAACTTTGATTTTGAGGAGTCGATTTACTAAAGTTTTAAACAGTTCAGGAGCTTTTATCAAGGATCCTGACCTACAGTAGGTAAAGAGGCAAACTATGGAAGTAGATGATATCAGGCAGTGGTTCTCCAACCTTTTCAACGACCACAAATTAGACCACAAACCCATATTTAATATGAAATCAGCTTTAAGGCATTTTATTACAGAAAGTGTAGGAAACACATAACAAAGAAAGTCATATATTCCCTTATTGTGTAACCTGTGGATGGGATTACAGTGAAATGATTCCCCTTTCTGCTCAAGAACCCCCACTAGGAGTAGAAAAAAAGACAATTTTGGATTAAGTGGATTTCTTGAACTAACATTTGTGTCCCTACTACTGTAGGAAAGCAACATTTGTAGCAGCTGACATCTTCGTGTTCATGCTTTTGGTATCCTCTACCTTTGCTTGAAATTTGATCCAACAGGTCATACGGCTATAATTACAGCTTTATCTCTCGGTATTAAGTAAACAAACCATGAAGCCAAATGAGAGATTGTGTCAGAGGGCAAGACTTTATTTTCATGAGATTAATATACAAAACAAAAGTGCTGCAAAGTCTGCTGAACCTTAAGTATAAATAAACCCTCCCTGTGTTGAGATGGATGACAAAATGAAAACATTGTCAGAGGGTGATGCTGCACTGTCATAGGTGGAGTAGTGGCTTTGGCCCACACACCCTCTCACTGATGTTTACTTTGTACACTCCATTAGAGCTGCATCAAAAACCAGTCAAAGCACTTAACAGGCTACTCAGTGTAGAGCCATGATCTCAAAACACGAGAAAAAACATCATCTACTCTTTATATGAATAATCTTCCAGCACATCATCTTTACCTGAAACATTCAATTCAAACAAATACCTAGTTTACAAGGCAAGCAAGGAGTAGCAACTAGGGCTGGGAAATATATACGATATACATCGTTATCGTGATACGAGTCTATATACCGAGTGTCGTGTTTTCCTGGTTTTAAAGGCTGCATTATAGTGTAGTTATTTCCTTTTCTGAACATACCAGACTGTTCAACTTGTTTTACTCTTGTAAAATAAAAACTAAAAAGATCCAGCATGTCTATCTTCTCCTAAAAATGTTTGAGAAGGGACTCAGACAGGTGGGGATGAGAGAGCCGTCCAAAAATATCTGAGTGCGGTTTCAGTGTTGCGTGGGGGGGGGATTTCTAAAACTTAAAGGAACAGTTCATCCAAAATTGGAATTTGAGTCATTATTTACGCACCATCATACCAATGGAAAGTTTTTTACTAAGAGGAAAACTTAATCAAACCTTATGAGTTTAGAATCGGCATGGGGTGGGTAGATAATGACTTAATTTTCATTTTTGGGTGAACTGTGCCTTTAAATCAAGCACCCAAAACCAAAAAAAGAGACCAGGCAACCGGAGCTCACTCTCATCACAGTCAGTGTTGAAGTGAAGCTGGCTAATACCGACACAGGACCATCTCAGGCTTGTCTGGCAGGAAGAGGAATGGAAAATTCCTTTTATTGACCAACGTCCATCTGAGTTTCAGTCTGCTGCTGTTTGCCATCTATTTTACCATCCTTCAGGCACTGGCGGGGGAAGCAACTATGCAAGCACCTGCACCCTAAATAAGGCGTTCAAAGCAAAAGGTCTGAATACAGGCATGAGAAATAATCAACGACAAACCAGAATACAAGTAAAATACAAAACAAAATTCACCCACTTTGACACTGACAAACAAAAGGTTTGATGATTGCCCTATGTTTTAAACAGCTTTATAACAATGTCATGAAGCAGGTGTTTACTGGACGAATCTAATGAAAGAAGGAGACTGTTAGTGTCACCAACATGTCGCAAGCTATAAGCATAAACGATATTTCGTTCCGATTAAATATGTGTCTCCTTCCTCCAAAAAGAATCATCCATTTAAACCAAGTTGAACTGAAGGAGCCTAAAAAACTTAAAACATGTAGATACATCTTTAACCCACCCTGCACCTTATGAGAGCCAGTGACACCCATCCCCTTATAACTATTATAACTGCTTAATAAATCTTCATTTTCATCATTGTACATTATACAGTTTGTAAAATGGGTTTACTTGTTGTACAAAGCATACATCCAAGAGTGTGTGATTTGAGAACTGGAGAGTGTAGCCAAAGGGAGAGTTGGTGGTGGTGACGGAGGACACAAAGGCATACAAAAGGAGGGAAATAAGAAGAAAGAAAGGTAAACCGAGATCCACTGGGGAATTAGAGAGGGGAAGATAGAAACGGGAATAGATGGATCGAAATGGGAAGGTGAACCAGAGGGAGATCCATGCCTGCTCAGGTGGTATTTCTAGCCGGTGTGTGTGTGTGTGTATTTATAGAGCATGGAGATGGTAATCAATAGGCTCATTAAGTCCTCCTGGTAGGAACAGTTCAACAGAAACACACACACAGCTCCTGTTGCCGTCACCAAGCTCATCTGCTTCCGCACAGCTGTAAGCTCCGTCTCCTCTCCTGGTGGCTTCAGTTCCGCAGGGCAGCCAACCTGAAACGTGTGAGAAATGTGGTGAGAATGAGTCTTATTGTTTGGCGCTTTTGTGACACGAGATAAAAGCCTCAAAAGGTGCAGTGTGCTCAATTACATTACCTAACTGTCAGTGTTTACACCATTTGAAGGGATCTTAATACTGTGGCAACATTTCTGAGAAACTATTCATTTTAAATAGTCGTTATTTTGTATTAATAAGTATTACAGTAATACATTTTAATAATAATTGTTATTTTGTAAACTCTGGCAGCCTTTTTGTTGTGTTCCGTTTGTGTTCAATTTTGTGTTGTATTTTCTTTGTATTGTTTTATATGTCGTCAATGTACTTTTCATTTTAAAATTAAAAATTATTAAAAAAGCGAAAAAAAAACAGTCTTCGTTATTGTCATCAAGATGAAATGAAAATCTACCTCTGGTGTTAATGACACACACCCAGATCTGAATGACGGCTCAAGCTGGTTGCCAGTATACACAGATAACAACATAAATACAGTATATCAGCTACCAGATATTTTGCCATACCGTTACATATAAAGATATCCCTTATCTATAGTTGTATGAGCCCATGGGCAAGGATGGAAATCCATTAGCAGGACTGATTTAGACATTAGATTTTTTTATTATTTTTGCAGCAAGGTGATGAAGTACTTTGATTTGTCAGGTATTTGATTCACTGTATAAGACAATAACATGTCTTACTGTCTTCAGTGAAGTATGGAGTATGCGCTGTGTCAACAAGTGGCCTGAACTCTAAACTGGCACTAATGAACTTTTGTTTCTATTGTACCTAACAACAAATCTATTGTTTGTTGGGATTAAGAATTAATTCAAAAACTAAATTTCTCTATTGGCTATGCAGTAAACTTACTTTAATACACTGTTCACAAAAACTGAGGGAACACTTAATCGTCACTTTATAACACCAAATCAGTTAAACTTCAGGGATATCATTCACAAGCAAGTGATTGTGAATTAATTTCACCTTCTCTGGTGCAAATCAAAGTGACAACAGGTGCAATGGAGAGGCAAAAGCAAGACAACCCCCAAAAAGGGAATGTTTTTGAATGTGGTGACCACAGACTATTGCTCTCTCTTTATCCTTCCTGACTGAGTCTACTCTTGTTTTGTGTTCTACTAGTGTCCTTGTCACTACTGGTAGCATGAGGTGGTACCTGCAGCCCAATCAGGTTGCACAGGTAGTCCAGCTCCTCCAGGATTGCACATCCATACGCAAGAAGGTTTGCTGTGTATCCCAGCACAGTCTAAAGAGCATGGAGGAGATACCAGGAGACCGGCATTTACACGAGGAGAGCTGGACAGGGCCGTAGAAGGGCATCAACCTAGCAGCAGGACCGGTAACTGCTCCTTTGTGCGAGGAGGAACAGGTGGAGCACTGCCAGAGCCCTACAAAATGACCTCCAGCAGGCTACTGGTGTGCATGTTTCTGACCAAACTGTCAGAAATAGACTCCATAAGGGTGGCATGAGGGCCCGACGTCCTAGAGGGACCTGTGCTCACAGCCCAGCAGCATGCAGCTCGATTGGCATTCGCGAGTTAACACCAGAATTGGCAGTTTAGGCAGGCGCTGTTCTCTTCACAGATGAGAGCAGGTTCACACTGAGCACATGTGATAGGTGTGAAAGAGTCTGGAGACACCATGGTGAATGTTATGCTGTAACATCATCCAGCATGAACGGTTTGGCGGTTGATCAGTGATGGTCTGGGGAGGCATAACCTTGGAGGGACACACAGACCTCCATGTCATAGCCAACAGTACCCTGACTGCTGTAAGGTAGCAGGATGAAATCCTCAGGGTGATTGTCAGACCTTACTCTGGTGCAGTGGGCCCTGGGTTCCTCCTGGTGCAGGACAATGTCCGGCCTCAGGTGGCCAGAGAGTGTAGGCAGTTCCCGGATGACCCAGGCATTGATGCTATTGATTGGCCCTCTTGTTCCCCTGACCTAACACCTATGGGTTGTTATGTATCGGTGCATCCGACGCCGCCAAATACCGCCACAGACTGTCCAGGAGCTCACTGATGCCCTGATCCAGGTCTGTGAGGAGATCCCCCAGGACACCATCTGCTGACTCATCAGGAGCATGAGCAGACATTGTCGGGAGTGCATACAGGCAGACTGAGTCACATAATGAGTTGCCATGAAAAAATTCACGCTAGTGGGATCAGCCTGTGTATTACATTTTTTAATCCGAAAATCCATAAAAAATTTAATAAAATTTGGAATCCAGCCCTCATTGGGTTGATAAACTTGGTTTCCATTGACTGATGTTACATCATTTTGTCCTCAACAAATTATACAATGTACATCAGTAGAGATTTTCAACTTGAATTATTCATTCATCAAGATCTAATGTGTGATTAACAGGTTCCCTTACTTTTTTTGAGCAGTGTATAATAGAATAAATCCTGTATATAACTATATATGGCATACTGTGCTAGAGGGTATCCATATTGTCAACTCCTTTCTTGTAAGTTTTCAGACAACAGCCTGAGAATAGGTTCTAAAAATGCGTTACAAACTTGCTATAACCACTATGACGCTAAAGAATTGTAAACAGGAGAGAACTGGCTACTTGTTTCCTAAATTCAAAAATATTATTTAATAATGGAGGCAAAATATAGGGATGACTAGTCTCACATTTGTGTTATAGGTTTTGTAATAAAGTTAGATTTACAAAAGAAATGGATTGATAAATCTTCTGATCCAAAATATTAGCTTATTGCTAATTATCTGCATCGATGTCAACATTGGTAAAGATATGTTTTTTTACGGGAATTAATACTATTTTCATAACAAAGTGAGCACACATATACATATAGCACATTCAACGGTGACTGACAATGTTCAAGCGTAAATAATCATGACTATGATATTTGATGCAGGAGTGAATGCTGATTATACCCATTCACATTGAAGACTAAAGTCAAATTTTAGGTTTTGTTGGTGTGTATTTTGTCCAGTGTAAACAAGGTTATAGAAACAGAAGCCCAACCACATAGTTTGTCCAGTAGAGAGCACTGACAGGATTATTTTTCAGTGTTTAATGTGCCATTCAATGTCTTATCCTAATTCTTTGGAAAACAAAGGGAATTGATGAAGAACATTTTGTTTATATAATGTTTTCTATCAGATCTAATTTATCTAATTGACCAAAAAACATTATTTTGATAAAATGAGTTCTAATACTGCGATAAAAAACTTGTGGATCCTGGTTACCTATGTATGTGGACAGGGCCATGGCTCAAGTAAGGGGAACTGGTTCAACGAAAGGAAAAATTTTGAAAAAATTGACTTTTGCACAAAGACACTGTGGTAGAGAGCTACATATGCTAGAATGTCTCGTTTTTCAACAAACCAGAACCAACAGAACAGTATGAAAGACGCTGTGGTCACATGACACCAGGGTAAACTAAAAGAAATCTGGAGTAAGCCTTTCTTGACAAACTTATAAACTTTCAGCTGTCAGCCTGCTTCAACATGAAGCAAGAACAGCCTAATAACACGTTTGCCTGAAGGAAATCTGTTAGTAATGACATAACATTAACACCACCTCTATATCTTAACACCTGCTTAATGAGCACTTCACAGGCTGGCATGTGAAAGCTGGTTCCTGTGTTGTGTCCCAATTATATTTTCTAGAAATAACTTGTGATTAGATAGAAAGACCACAACAACTGCACAGCAGATAACAAAGCAATTTACTGATCTGACTATCTCAAGCAGCTCTCTGGGCTGGGAGATAAAGTCATAAAAATAGAGCTGAAAATGAATAATACATTTCTTTATCAATTTACCATTTGTTTTTTGATAAATTGATTAATATATGTAGTGTGAGATTACTGGATTCTAGAGTTTATAAGGATCCACACTAACCGTGAATTATTACCAACTAAGAAGAGACGACTCCAAAGGCTTTTCCTGCATATGTAACTTACCAAACCACAGCTCATTTGACTATTCTGATAACCCATATCTTTACATTACAATGCAGTTTCCTTCTTACGTCTCTGAGCTGAACATAGTGTTTCCTTCTTGTTACTTATGACTTTGCAACCACAACAGTTGTGTTCTGTGTGTGGGAATTGTAACTGGTGTTTCAATCTAATTTACTGATCTCATGCTGCATTCTAACTGCAAAGTTGCCTGATCATGTGCTACTTGTTAGCCGTGTGCCAGAGAATAAAGACAGCTTTACCAGGTTTGGAGCAGGGAGATTCAGTCTCTTGCTTAAGGAAACATGAGCAAGACACACAGATGTCTTTTTAACCTGTGCCCCAGTGGTTACAGGATAGCACATATTGTCTTGTACCAAGTATAGACAGTGGACCTTACCGTCGAGACAGCTGGTCCTCCCTCTCCTGACTCCGTGAGCTCTCTGCACCCACTGAGGTGCCTCCTGCAGGCAACTGGTTGAGCTGGTCCATCACCTCCAGGCCACTCTCCTCTGCTATTTGGTGGATGAGGTCATCCACCTGCTCCTGAGGGGTGGTCAGCGTCATTGCAGAGCTCATGGAGTCCTCCATGACCTGGTGTGGGAAAGAGAGGGATGGATCATATGGGACAGACCAATGAAAACTCAGACGAAACAGTGCAAGTTTTTTTTTTTTTTAAACCTGCTTAACTTCAGATGCAACTTATCAAGTCCATATTAGTTCAACTAGAGAATAACTAAAGAAAACTGAATGAAAATACATAAACCATACAAGAACAAATAGCAGCCACTCACTGAGGTGTGGACGTCGAGGTTCTGCACTTGGGTTTCAAACTTATCCATGACTGCAGAGACCTTTTGGAGATCCATGGAGTTTAGAGCTTTGTCCAGGGCTTTGGTCACCTGGCCCATGTTTTTGGTCACCTGGTGGGAAAAAAAAGGGCCTTTATAATGTATTTGATTCATTCTGAAAAAGACAAAATACCTTATGTTCTCCCCTCCCAAGCTTATGTGATGTGGTAATATGAAAATAGATGCTTTACAATCCAACATTTTGATTGAACACAGTAACTTACTGCCTTCATGGTGACAGCAGTCTGGACTTTAGAGGCGACAGCATCGACTCGAGACGCCATTCGGAGCCAATTAAGACCTTCATTTTTTTTCCGGATAGCGTTCTCTGCATAAACTCTGGCACATTCCACATTTTTCTGTTGCAAAGCCTGGTAATGAGACAAAGACACTGTTAACACTCCAAATATGTTTCTACAAATCACCTTCAGTATATCTCATTTAGTAAAATCAGAATATACATGTAAATGTACACATATGTTAAATACATTTTGAAATAATATTGCTTGAAAATTCAACTTATTCTTATTTTTTTTAAATCAGTCTCTAATAGTCTTATATTTTATGTTTCTGGGTTTCTTTTCCAGTAGTTTCATTGATTGGATATAACAGTGTAGCTCACATAAAGTAAGTGATTATAATCCTTTCACCAAATTGAGTTGCTGCTACATTTCAAATGCACGTGAGCTGTTATACCGGATATTAGAAGTGAGGACTATGACGACTCAACAGGGAAATATCTTTGGCCAGTGAGATAATAAGAGCACTCTCTTAATCTGACCCCATTGTTCCATGAGAGTAGTCATCAGGATATCTCCTCTGTAATCTCTGAGACTAAACATGCATTTTAATCAGGTACAGAGATGCCTAAAGGGCTTATAGCAGAAATATTTACCTCTAAAAACAATTACCAATCTTTAAAATAGTGAAATATCCATTTTACAAAACAACCAGGGCACTCCTTGTTCAGTGTTTAAAGTTGTGTTGCCCCCTGCTGACGGATGCGTGCCACTATCTGTGCCATTTGAACAGTACAGTCTACATTAATAATCTACTGATTACAAAAAGCACAACAACCATAGAGCCCCCCAAAACTGACAGGGCAGGAAAAGTATATTAGACAAGTTGAAAATATAACTGAATGTATCAAAAATGTTTGTTAGTTAAACATTTAACATGGAGTGTAAAAAGGAAAACATATCTTGACATGTTTTACTGTCTGTATTATTATGTATAACCCTCAATCAGTTGGTTTTAAAACAGCTTTTAATCTTTTCTTTTACCTTTACTTGTATAAACTTTGAAATAATATCATGAAATAAGACAAATAAATTGTATACTAGTTAGAGCGAGATGCAGGGGTTTTCTACCCAGAAGTTATTGCAAACAAACATTGCAGTTCATTCTACAAGTTACTTTATAATAACCATCATTAATAAATGGTAAATTTATAGTTAACCAAACGTCAGTTAAAAGTTATTTTACTGTTAAACAATTCAGAATACTTTATAAATTATTATTGAAAAAGGAAAATTAATAGCTGCGTATTTATTGTTTCTACACTTCATTTTAACTACTTACTCACTGTGTTATCTATCGATGTATTCAATTACTTTTTGGACATGATAACCATTTATTGCCATTTATGAGTTTTTGGGCAACATATACAACCTCTGGAGAAAACAATTACCGGCACAACCCCAAACATTATCCTTACTCCCTACAGGCCAACCGCAAAAATTACATGACACAATTATACAACTGTTAAAGAAAGACATAACAACGATGGCAGGGAGATATTCTGCATCAGTCTGGATGGTTTGCATTTTTTTCTTGTGCTAAACATAGACCACTTAGTGAACCATAAAGACTACTGCTGATAAGATTACCCTTAAAATTCACCCCTTACTCCTAATTATTCTCTTTTATTGATCCATTTTCCTCATTTATAAACTTTCATCAAATAAAGCTTGGCCTTTTTAAGATTATTTGTTGGCATATTGCCTTTATTAGAGAGGTCACAGTAGAGATGACGATGGAAAATGGTGAAGGTAGAGAGACAAGAGTATGACATGCAACAAATGTCCCTCTAGACAGAAGAGATCATTGTGGGAGATTGTGATCACAATATATGGTATGTGACTTTGCTTTCAGCTTGGGCCAGTGTGCTCACCTTCTTGACTTTGGCCTGCTCTTTTTCAGAGTCCTTCTCTGCCTTCTTGGCCAGTCTTTCAAGCTGCTTGGAAGTGAACTGTTAACCAACGAGAAACATGTCCAGAACATTAATAAATAATCCCCTCCTACAAGTTATATCATCATATCATCATATATCATATGGATTAAATATTTTAACCGACACGTACCTTAAGCTGGAACAGTGTGTCTGTGGAGAGACAGTGAAAGTACCTGTTATACAGCAATATACTGACTCTACATTATACATACAGTGTCTGGTGACATAACATACTAAAACAAGATGGCTGGGAAACTTATAAGACGTCTTTTCTTGCTTTCTTGCTTAAGAGGCAAGTGCTTTTTCATATTTAAGAACCAGAGTGGAAAAGAAATGAGATGTATAGAACCACTCTACTTCTTACCAATTCCATACGTTATGGTTGTTTCCAGCTGTAGCTGAATATTCCTTTTAGGGACATATGATCATATTGGCATGTGATTGGTATTTATGCTTACATGACAGGCTGATAAGATGATTGTTTAACTATGCACACGCTAAGTGAAACCGTTGACTAAGTAGTTTTCCTATTTTGCCAAGTGAATGCAGGCATTTTAAAAAGCATTATATGTCTGAACCTGCCAGGGATCGATGGATATGCTTTTCAGGGCCATTACCAATGCAGGGAATTGTTGGGTCTCTGCAAATTGATTAGTTAAAGAGTACGGTCGAGAACTACTCCAACTGAAAAGTTTCATGATATGACTTCTATTGGGAATTACTGCTATATAAATAAGCAGATAATTCCACTACATTTAGTTACTAGTTACTTTGTAGATTCAGATTTTTCAGTGTTGAAAGGCCATTACCTGTGACATGTAACCAATAAGAAGACCACAGAGTGGTGACTACTGTACTGCATCAGAGCCAAAGTATTACATTTTTAAATTAACTTATTTAATCAACAATCGGACAAAAAATCCCACTGATACCAAAACTCAGAAAAATGCTGAATATCGGTTCATTAATCGGCCGGGCTAATTAACGGTCTATCCCTACTGCCAATGGGACATTACAATGAGAGTAGGCATAATGGTTTTTTTTTTCAATCTTATTATATATGCACACATTATATGGTGGAATACATACTACTTTGTCACAAAAAACATTCATGAAGTTTGGTTCAGTAATTAATTTATTATAGGTCTTCTGAAAATGTGTCCAAACGTGCTGGGTCAAAAATATACATACAGCAACTTGAACAATCAGTTTTGGTGATTATAGAAAGTTGTGTCAATCAAATTTGCTTTGAAGCATAGCGTCTTAACTTCTTCTGAGTGATTCTGATCGATAACAGCTGGTGACTTTTCTGGGCCCATTTTAATAGGGCTTCTTTAATATACCCATAAGACTCAGTCAAAAACACTACAATGGGAAAGTCTAAGGAGCTCAGCATCGATCTGAAAGAGCACATTATTGATTTGAATAACAGTTAAAATCATTGCAGACACAGGTGCCAAGATCAACTGTCTAAACAGCTGTTTGTAAGTCTAAAGTGCATGGCACAGTTGTGTCACTGCCATGATCAGGAAGAACACACAAACTATCACCTGCTGCTGAGAGAAAACTGGTCTGGATGAACAAGAGTCAACCAAAAACCACTTTATGGGAAGTCCGCAATGAATTAGAAGCTGCTGGAAAACAGGTGTCAGTGTCCACAGTCAAGTGTGTTTTACATCAACATGAGCTGAGAGGCTGCTGTGAAAGAAAGAAGCTCTTGGTCCAGATGTGGCACCTTAAAGCTCGAATTAAGTTTGCTGCTGATCACACGGACAAAGAAAAAAGCTTCAGGAGGAAAATTCTGTGGTCAGATGAAACAGAAACTGAGTTGTTGGCCACAATGAGCAGCAATATGTTTGGAGGAAAGAAGGTGAGGCCTTTAACCCCAAGAACACCAAACCTACTGTCAAGCATGGTGCTGGTAGTATTATGCTGTGGGGCTGTTTTGCTGCCAGTGGATCTGCTGCTCTAAAGACAGTAAATGTAATAATGAAGAAGGAGGATTATCTCCAAATACTTCAGGAAAACCTAAAATCAGCAGCAGTTGGGTTGGGTTTTCCAACAGGACAATGATCCCAAACACACATCAGTGGTCAAGGAATGGATCAATCAGGCTAGAGTTTAAGTTTTGTAAAGGTCTTCCCAACGTCCTGCTGAAGAAACAAGTCTGTGCCAGGAAGCTAAATGGCCGAAGACATTTAACCAATTATTTGAATTACTGTATGTATATTTTCAGGAAACTTATAATACATTCATTATAGAAACAAACCTCATGAATATATTTTTTTGTGAAAAGGGAGTATGTTTCCCACTCATTCCATCAGAGAAAAAAATGAGAGCTGTAGAAATAATTTAAACTCAAGACTGCCATGATATCCATGTTCTTACAAGTGCATGTACATTTTTGACAAAGACTGTTTATGATGCATTTCTTGAATAGGACTACTGTCCCCTAGAGGTCACTTATAATTTTGTTGGCCTTTGACTTGAAAAGAAAAATGCACAAATGTTATCCAAAAGCTGCAACAAACACACAATCTGAAACTGTAGAAATTGATGTTCTATAAACTCATAAAAGGAGGAAAATGTTATTAAATACAAACCCATAATAAAACAAAATACATAGTGTACCAATAGAATACCAACAATTATACTTGAATTTGGTTTCCGGAAAGGCTGTCAATATTTACTGCCAATACATTATTTTATTTATATATAGTCCAATTAAATACTTTATCTTTCAGTTATAAGTCTTCATGTTTTAGTCCAAGTTCAAATCAGGAAGTGTCTAACTGTGTCTACGTTTGTCGAAGCTACAGTAATCAAATCATCAGTGTGACATTCCTGATGTAATAGTTTCCTAAGGAAAGATTCAGTGACAGGCAGCGTTAAGACAAGATGTTATATCCAAACAAAGGCCAAATTAATTGCCCGTATGGCAAATATAGTTAGATATGATGAACGAATGAGGTGATAATCGAAACAGGTCTGGCAGCTAACCTAGCTAGCCACCCACCCAAGATAGCAAGCTAATGCTACATACCTGACTGATTAGCGGTACAGCTAAAAACAGACACAACATTTATCAAAATGAAGCGTTCATCTGTTAAAACACGACATACCTTCCATGTCTAGACGAATATGCTCCCAGCTGATGACAGGAAAAATTATTTTCAGCTCCCAAACAAGCGAGAATCGGTTTGTTATGATCTAGCCGTGTATCTGACCCCGCACTTCCTGGTCCAAGACTAGTCACGTGGTCAGAACTCGTCTCCCCATCTTCGTCGTGAAGTTGTCTTTGCGGTTGGCAAACAGCGAAATTGCGCATTACCGCCGCCAACTGGTGAGGAGTGTAAGTTAGAAAAAAATAATCAAGAGCACAAAAGTATCATCATCTATATCATCAGTATCATCTATCACCTCAACAAATGTGTTCTCCTCAGATACTGAAAAAACAAGACTAGGTCAAGACATAGTATATTTGAGATATTTCCTGCTCGGTTGTTTTTTGTGTTGCTGTCAATTCAAACAGCTCTCCCTTTTCCCTGCAAGACCTTAATATGTCTTGTGTTGGATGACTTTGACTTTTCTCCCATTTTAACTTCTCATTCTGATGTTGGAGTTGTTCTAAAGGCACCTGAACCTTAACCCACAGCCCGATCCTTCATGTGACCTAACATTTTGAGAGATGTACTCGCTGCAGATCCAAATGACACACACACTGGTAATCTAATACTGATCTGATTGGGATTAATCAGATATAAATGGTTCTCAGTGCAAATCTTTCTGTGCCCCATTCACTTCCAACCAGCAGCATTATGTTTAAAGGGGCACTACATAGCTTTGGAGAAGAAATTCAAATCTCCCATTTTTTATTGTTACAGTATTAATGAGGTAATGATACAAACTCAGAAATATATTTTTTTCTTCCATAACTGAATAAACAGACTGTTCTCAGGGGAAAATATGATCCCAAGAACACTGTTTGAAGCTAGAAAGGTGGCAGGGTCCGCCACATATAAACAAAGTGTAACAGTATTGAATTGTGTTGTCCTTTAGGTCATTTTGTTTATTCAGATTACTCAGAGTTTGTTGATTTGGTTTGTTTACACATAAAAACAATCAGTCAGTGAAGCTCTTTCTCTTCTCATTAAAATTTCCTCCCCAAAACAACATTGCGCACCTTTAACACTTTCTTAAATTTGCTTTCTACAGTATATCACTAAATGTCACCTATCATTTGTCACAAACACTGTACTAATCAATTATCAACTACTCATTGTCTTGAGGAAGCTCTTCCCACTTCTTACATGAATTGATCTTTCAATTAAGAAGTCCTTGATACACTTTAGCAGATGACATTTAACCCCTAGTATACTGAACTATAATCTGAACTATAATCCAGTGGATTGTCTTTTACATACCAACATGTCACAGGCCTTCTCTGTATATCAACACCAACAAACAGACAAGTAGGGAACGTTCCTGTAACATTACTAATAATCTGGTGTTATCATCACTTTCTTCTTACAGTTTATTTTTTCATTCATAAAAGTCTATTGTTTTGACCAAGTTTGAAAGTTTGTTATATTAACCTAAATGTGATCTTGTAATATTAAAACGCAGAGGGACGTGTTTTCATCTGAGCGTGGTCACAGGCGGTAACCAGGGATACTAACGTCAGTCAAACGTTTTTCAGTGCAGACCAAGGCCTGAGCTCGGTCAGTGAAGGTGAAATATTGCGTTATAGCCAGAATCAGAGACGTGTCTTCGTTTGTAAAGATGTCTAGAAAAGAGGAGAGAAAGAAGCCCTGCGAACAACAGGAGACTGAGAAACTCCCTCAGAGCCAGGAGCTGCTCATGAAAATGAAAGAATATCTGGAGAAGAGGATTGACAGGGAACTTCTCATTGTCAAGAAAAACAGCAGAGAAAACAGAAGAGGTAAGACATTTGAAAGGACATTGACATATGCACTGTATAATTCTTTAATACACATACACGCAGCAATGTGAGGTAAAATTAATGTCTGAAAAGCCTATTCCTCTACCTTTAATTAAGCTAGCAGCTAAACAAGCTAGCCGCTAATTGACCTATGTTAGCTAGTTATTTGAAAGTAAATTAGCATAATTGGTCACAACACATTCATGACTCACTCTCACTGTAATGTTAGCCTGCATAAGGAGGTGTTGAACTCAAACTGTAAAATTTAAGTTTGCAACAGTTTGTGATTTTCACAGTATGACAACCATAAATAAGTCACGTATCACAGTATATGGTATTACACGTTTAGCTCTAATCATAATTATCCCTTACAATGACCCCCAAAGGAATGAGAACAGAAGTTTTTTGGGGTGTTGAACAAACCATTTATTATAATTTAACAAAATTAACGATGTCCTGATAGACATTACTCTATACATAAGCTTACCTGTTTGCAAAAAAAAAAAAAAAAAAAAATCCCTGTAGAAATGTTAGAGGAAAAACTCATTGGAGGATTTGATTATTATAGAATATTGTTTTATATTTACATCTACGCTTTTAATCTTGTGACAATAGTGAATGTAAGCTGCCCTTAAGATAACATGGGCTCAGCAGTTATCTGTGTGATCACAGCAAAGCTGCTGTTTTCTCTGAAAATCCTCATTACTCTGTTTTTCTTTTCACTTTGTTAAATACTTTCCTAATCATACACTAATATGTCTGACCGTGCTCTCCTCATAGTGACTCTGCAGGCGCTGAGAAGGAAGAAGTGGTGCCAGAAACATCTCGTGTACATTGACTGTGCTGTGAAGGCCATGAGGTCCACTAATGAACACATGTAAGGGGGAAGATATCAGCAGAAGAGGTCATTAATGACATGTATGAATGTCTGAAAATAGTACAACAAAGTGAAATAAAGAACTCACACAAAATGTCAGCAAATATAGATACGATTTGGGATACAGGTTATAATGTGCATGTGGCTGTTATTAATTTATGAAGGACAACTTGATCCAGCTAACAGCTAATTTAATATCTTCCTCTTTTTGTGTACAAACCAATGCTTGAAATAAATAAGTAAGTAAGTAATAAGTTTAACTGGGACAGTAACTCTCTGCTGTTTCAGAGATATTCTCAACAAGGTGAATGACCTGATCAAGGACATTACAGAGGAGCAGGAAGGGACTCAACACATGACACACTCCCTCTACACACCTGTGAGCTTTGGAGGGGAATCTGATGAGGTGCAGTGACAGTAATTATACTTTAATTTTACTTAATTTTACTTAAGTAACATTTTTGTAATTTCAGAAATGGACTGTATTATGATGTAGAAAATATATCGACATTTAAAAAAAGGTCTCTCTTTCAAAACATATCAAAAGACTTTTGCAGAGTCACATCTCATTCGGCTCTGATCTGGAGCCATTAACCAACAGGAGAACTCATAGATTACTAATAACTTTTGTGATTAAAAAGTGGATTTATCTTCACTTCCATTTATCAACCTGACTGCAGCAGTGATCCACAGAGGCTGCCTCCATTGTCAGGTGACTATGTTCTGTAATGTTGACTGCTGACTGGAGCTGGAGGGGGAAAGAAGAGAGAAAACCAGAATCTCTGATGAGTGCTGAGTTTAGTGAGAGGTTGACTTGAATTCAGACAAACACACACACACTCTGGGTGTGTGCCATTGCTTGCTAACTTATGGCTAATGCACTGGCTTTTTGGGCAAATAAACACTTGCACGAGTGACCAAATAGACACAAATGATCCTTTGCTGAAGGTAATGCTTTAAAGTTTTAGTCACATTATGTTTAGTCTCATTCGTTGACTTGACCTCACTCCCTGACTCTCCTGGAAGTTATAGTTACAGGGGATCAAATGAGACTCACGTTACCTTGAATAAACTTGTAGATTCCTCTGGGCTTGAACATTGTTACAAACACAACTTAATACAATACATAACATAGGTGTAGTTTTTAAAAAAAAGACATTTTAATACAGAAATAAGATGCAGAAATATTATATTATTACAAATCATGTAGCCAGCATAGGATGATGCTGTATTACAGCAAGTACTCACAGTGATCAAAGTGTTTGTGGTGATCTTGGTACCAGAAGATATACTGTATGGTGATGAGAGCCATTTGCTGGTGTGTGTGTGTGTGTGTGTGTG
The DNA here is from genome assembly GCF_965226575.1 of Pagrus pagrus. Lineage (NCBI taxonomy): Eukaryota > Metazoa > Chordata > Actinopteri > Spariformes > Sparidae > Pagrus > Pagrus pagrus. The sequence continues at coordinate 27,535,503 of NC_140194.1, forward strand.
TCTAAGGATGAGCTGTTGGCAGAGATGGAGAGGCTGGAGAAGAACCTGGATGAGACTGTCCTTGAGACAGACAGAATAGAAGAGAGCGCCCCCTGTCTCGCAGAGTCATCCACTGCATCTCTCTCCCATCCTGGTAAGACCCATCTGGTGCTAAACTAGTCGGTCAGCTTAGTTGGTAGTGCTGATGCTGCAGTGGTCAATTTTGCATGTTAGTTGCTTTAAAATAAGCTGATGATAAGTTAAAAACATGATACAACACAAGTTGCAGTTGGCTGCTGTTTCATGCAAAATGCTCACAGTTTTTGTTTTTTCTCTCCCAAAGCCAAGACGGAGGAAGACGAGGTTGAGGAAGAATTAGAGTGTCTGTGGCGCTGGTTGAACGAATCCTCATAAATACACCATCAGCCATAACACAGTACCAGTGAAAAGAAAAGAGGAAAGTTCAGGATGGAATAATAAATAGGCAGAAATAATGTTATTGTTCATGAGGGATTTATGTTTGTGTGCACAGTTGACTGTCTTCTTTCTCAGCATTTATATTGTAGTAAAGTATTATGAGCTTTGAAATACAGTGCAATATTACTTTTATGGTACTATAATTAGGGTATTGATAACATTACTAAATGACTCTATGATATAATATGATGTTATCTGAACTTGGAAACATGTACTGTCCCCATCCCCTAACACCGTTGTTGTTTCAGCTACTAATGCAAAAACCCTCTCACCAGTGGCTCTTATTATTTGGTGTATTAATATAAATTGGTCTATTTAGAATATTTGCTTTAGCTGAGAGGTTCTGTAAAAGTTTTGTGAAACACAGTGTTGGCTTCATCCTGTTGGCTGTCCTGGTCCTGCTTATAAGAGCCTTTGTTTCAAGAGACTGTTTGTTAAATGTTCTAAAAATAAACATTTATTTACCACCTTAATAATGCCCACTAAACTCCATATAAAGGCAGGTGTAGTGCCGTGGCCAAATAGCCAAAGAGGTATTGTTAAATCAAATAAAACAACATAACCATGTGATCTTCCACAGCGTCAGCACTGGAGTTACAGGAACGTCAGAAACACAGTATCAGGCAGGTAACATCCACCTGGCCTCCAGCACTCCAGCTGTGCACTCTGGACGCTGGATGTTTTTCTCTTTTCCTGATAAGAGTGCTCTTGACCACTCTTAGAAATTTCTCTTACCAAAGAGAAGAGCAAAAATAAAACATTGGTGAATCCCAGAAATCAATGGGTACTAACAAAATACAAGTACTATTTGTTCATATTGCTTCTTGCATGCGGCCCAGTGATTCGTAGACATGACGTTTGGAGAATCAATCTTCAACATGAGCATTTTTGGGCTCCAAGGCGCCGGTATTTTTAGCATTTGATCCCAATGACCTCTCTGAATAGTGTTGGGGTGGCATGTATTTGTCAAAATGAGGATGCATTTGTAAACAAAGTCTTATGCTTTGGAAAGTCAATCCTTTATACCAGTATGAGTATTTACCATTGCGATAATGATATGGTTTGATTCATCATATTCAAATTTGATATACTGTTTATTGGACAAAGATAAGATCAGTTAGACCGTGTAGAGAAAACAGAGAGACTCAACTCATATTCAGCTCCTGTGTACACACTGTCCTCCTGAAAAGAGTTATGTCTACCTAATCTTTGGGAAAATGTACCGTTGCCATCTCCTCCTGGGCTGTTTATCCAGTCACCTCTTCAGCTATGAGCAAACTAGTGTCAGGATTACAATGTATATGACAAAATGAAAATGTACATATTTAGTGTACGTATGTGCGTATTTTGTGTGTATTTGTCTTTAATATGTGAATATAGGTTGATAATTGTGTTGGCATATTAAAGAAAATGCTGCCCCAGAGTTACCATCTGGTAGCTACGGAGCCCCTGAGGTGACGTTGATGTGTTTTTTTAGGGTTTTTTTTGTTTCGTTTTTTTTTAAACGCGCATGTGATTTAGTAATTTAAATAAAAATAAAAAACACATCCATGTACCCCACGGGCTCTGTAGATAGCAACATATACAGTAGATTTTTTAAATGAATTTTCATTTATTTTTTTCATAACAAAAAAGAGTTTATACCAGCTCTCCCTATTTGCCCTCTAAATCCAGTATCACTTACTACTGTTGTCAGCAGCTGCGCTGGATTAGTGTCTCAACCAGACAGAGCCAGTGACATTAACAGGGAGGGAGTGGCAGGGACAGGGAGGAAGATTGGCAGTTGCCTCAGACAAAGCACCGGCTCTTGAATGGACTAGACTTGACTTGAATGTTCTGTAGCATGGCCTGAGGACAATGTGAGCATCATGTATGTAGACATGTAAGGACTGCACACCAGCTGACTGAAGCCTAATGGGGTCTGGAGCAAGCCAGAAGGAAGATTCAGGTAGGGATGAAATAAACAGGACCTCAGATGACCTCACAGACAAAAGAGAAAACATGTTATTGATTCTAAACAATATTTTGTTTGTGTTTGTCTAAAAGTGCAGGGGAGGTATCAGTCCACAGACTGTAGACTGATGTAACATCCTGAAACTTTTGTTAGTATTTGTTTTGCCATCAGCCAAAGAGTAAACACTTTAGAATTAACTGGACATTTAAACGTATGACGAGGAACTTTTAACTGGTTATTAAACTGCGTCTCAGTTTAATGATGATGCCTTCATATAACCCACAAAAGCAAACAAGACCATCAGTGAGGAAGTTGGCTATTTCTGTATACTTATTATAGTAATTCTGAATACCTGTGAACATGTCAGATTCAACCCATGCAGGTCAGATAAGTCATACAATTAAAACAATTTATTATGGCAGAGTCTCAGCCTGAGGAGAGAAGCTGCTCTGTAGTTTGGTGGTTCAACACTTGTAGAAAAAAGGTTTATTTTGTGTCATCATCATCATCATCATCATATTAGTTATTAATCTTTAGACAGAAGGAAGTGGAAACATTACCACTTTGTCCACAGGGGGCACCAGAATCAACAAAAAATTAAAGCTCCTTGTAGTAGCTTTAATATCTGTCATAAGTACAGATGTAGATATTGTGTCATCTAAGATGAAGGTGCAGATGAGCACTTTATGTGGTCTTTATTATTGCAGAATGAATACCGAACGCCATTAGTATAAACCATGACCAACAAAGCACTGTGTTCATCAGTGTAAAAATGTCAGGTGGCTTTTTATCAAAGCAGTTGAATATATTATTAGCAATTGCTGATGATTATTGTTAATGATAATCATTGTAAGTCCATGTTGTACCACTATGAGTTAGACACATCCCTAACACTCTAAGGAAATTAGCACAATCCAATTTACAAGGTGTTGCTGCTCTTCATACTAAACAGAAACACTGTGACAGCATACCTAATCAGATACACACACACACTGCTGGAAATCTTCTTTTCAGCAGTTAATCTCACCTGAACTGTAGGTCATTTCAATGCTGATGTCATTCCAGTCTTAACTAATACCTATGAGGACAGAAAGGAATTAGAATAGCAGCTGGAGAAGATGGGGTGTAGGTAAAGAGCACCGTTT